>NW_027227346.1:0-240769 GCF_037783145.1 Equus przewalskii | reverse complement strand
CTTCCAGCTCTTTGGGAAGCTAAGAAATAACTCGCTCTGCACAGTGCTCTTACAGCCTACCGGGAACATCTCTTACAAAGTCCTGTGAAACGCAGTTTCTATGCAGGCCTGATCTGGCTGAAGTAGAACTTCTGCTCTGGGTGTGCCAGATTGCCCTAGAGCTGAAAGCTGCAACGTGCTGTCTCCTTTCCAAAGGGCGAGTTGGGCCCCAGAGCATCTTGCTTTCGGCTTATTGCTAAGCTAAGAAGCAACTCGCTCTGCACAGTGCTCTTACAGCCTACTGGGAACATCTCTTACAAAGGCCTGTGAAACGCAGTTTCTTTGCAGGCCTGATCTGACAGAAGTAGAACTTCTTCTGTGGGTCTGCTACATTGCTCAGAGCTGAAAGGCACAACGTGCAGGCTTCCTAACACTGGGCGAGTTGGGCGCAAGGGCATCTTGCTTTCAGCTCTTTGGGAAGCTAAGAAACAACTCGCTCTGCACAGTGCTCTTACAGCCTACCGGGAACATCTCTTACAAAGGCCTGTGAAACGCAGTTTGTTTGCAGGCCTGATCTGGCTGAAGTAGAAGTTCTGCTCTGGGTGTGCCACATTGCCCTAGAGCTGAAAGGCACAACGTGCAGGCTTCTTAACAAAGGGCGAGTTGGGCCCCAGTGCATCTTGCTTCCAGCTCTTTGGGAAGCTAAGAAACAACTCGCTCTGCACAGTGCTCTTACAGCCTACCGGGAACATCTCTTACAAAGACCTGTGAAACGCAGTTTCTTTGCAGGCCTGATCTGGCTGAAGTAGAACTTCTGCCCTGGGTGTGCCACATTGCCCTAGAGCTGAAAGGCACAACGTGCAGGCTTCTTAACAAAGGGCGAGTTGGGCCCAGAGCATCTTGCTTCCAGCTGTTGGGAAGCTAAGAAACAACTCGCTCTTCACAGTGCTCTTACAGCCTACCCTAAACATCTCTTACAAAGGCCTGTGAAATGCAGTTTCTTTGCAGCCCTAATCTGGCTGAAGTAGAACTTCTGCCCTCGGTTTGCCACATTGCCCTAGAGCTGAAAGGCACAACGTGCAGGCTTCTTAACAAAGGGCGAGTTGGGCGCAAGAGCATCTTGCTTTCAGCTCTTTGGGAAGCTAAGAAACAACTCGCTCTGCACAGTGCTCTTACAGCCTACTGGGAACATCTCTTACAAAGGCCTGTGAAACGCAGTTTCTTTGCAGGCCTGATCTGGCTGAAGTAGAACTTCTTCCCTGGGTGTGCCACATTGCCCTAGAGCTGAAAGGCACAACGTGCAGGCTTCTTAACAAAGGGCGTGTTTGGCTCCAGTGCATCTTGCTTCCAGCTCTTTGGGAATCTAAGAAAGAACTCGCTCTGCACAGTGCTCTTACAGCCTACCAGGAACATCTCTTACAAAGGCCTGTGAAACGCAGTTTCTTTGCAGGCCTGATCTGGCTGAAGTAGAAATTCTGCTCTGGGTGTGCCACATTGCCCTAGAGCTGAAAGGCACAACGTGCAGGCTTCTTAACAAAGGGCGAGTTCGGTGCCAGAGCATCTTGCTTCCAGCTCTTTGGGAAGCTAAGAAACAACTCGCTCTGCAGAGTGCTATTACAGCCTACCGGGAACATCTCTTACAAAGGCCTGTGAAACGCAGTTTCTTGGCAGGCCTGATCTGGCTGAAGTAGAACTTCTGCCCTGGGTGTGCCACATTGCCCTAGAGCTGAAAGGCACAACGTGCAGGCTTCTTAACAAAGGGCGAGTTGGGCCCCAGAGCATCTTGCTTCCAGCTCTTTGGGAAGCTAAGAAACAACTCGCTCTGCACAGTGCTCTTACAGCCTACCGGGAACATCTCTTACAAAGGCCTGTGAAACACAGTTTCTTTGCAGGCCTGATCTGGCTGAAGTAGAACTTCTGCTCTGGGTGTGGCACATTGGCCTAGACCTGAAAGGCACAACGTGCAGGCTTCTTAACAAAGGGCGAGTTGGGCCCCAGAGCATCTTGCTTCCAGCTCTTTGGGAAGCTAAGAAGAAACTCGCTCTGCACAGTGCTCTTACAGCGTACCGTGAACATCTCTTACAAAGGCCTGTAAAACGCAGTTTCTTTGCAGGCCTGATCTGGCTGAAGTAGAACTTCTGCTCTGGGTGTGCTAGATTGCCCTAGAGCTGAAAGCTGCAACGTGCTGTCTCCTTTCCAAAGGGCGAGTTGGGCCCCAGAGCATCTTGCTTTCGGCTCATTGGGAAGCTAAGAAGCAACTCGCTCTGCACAGTGCTCTTACAGCCTACCGGGAACATCTCTTACAAAGGCCTGGGAAACGCAGTTTCTTTGCATACCTGATCTGACTGAAGTAGATCTTCTTCTCTGGGTGTGCTACATTGCTCAGAGCTGAAAGGCACAACGTGCAGGCTTCTTAACAAAGGGCGAGTTGGGCCCCAGAGCATCTTGCTTCCAGCTCTTTGGGAAGCTAAGAAGCAACTCGCTCTGCACAGTGCTCTTACAGCCTACCGGGAACATCTCTTACAAAGGCCTGTGAAACGCAGTTTCTTGGCAGGCCTGATCTGGCTGAAGTAGAACTTCTGCCGTGGGTGTGCCACATTGCCCTAGAGCTGAAAGGCACAACGTGCAGGGTTCTTAACAAAGGGCAAGTTGGGCCCCAGAGCATCTTGCTTCCAGCTCTTTGGGAAGCTAAGAAACAAGTCGCTCTGCACAGTGCTCTTACAGCCTACCGGGAACATCTCTTACAAAGGCCTGTGAAACGCAGTTTCTATGCAGGACTAA
This sequence comes from Equus przewalskii, assembly GCF_037783145.1. Lineage (NCBI taxonomy): Eukaryota > Metazoa > Chordata > Mammalia > Perissodactyla > Equidae > Equus > Equus przewalskii. The sequence goes on along the minus strand of NW_027227346.1, from coordinate 238,009 downwards.
TCTGGCTGAAGTAGAACTTCTGCCCTGGTTGTGCCACATTGCTCTAGAGCTGAAAGGCACAACGTGCAGGCTAATTAACAAAGGGCGAGTTGGGCCCCAGAGCATCTTGCTTCCAGCTCTTGGGAAGCTAAGAAACAAGTCGCTCTGCACAGTGCTCTTACAGCCTACCGGGAACATGTCTTACAAAGGCCTGTGAAACGCAGTTTCTTTGCAGGCCTGCTCTGGCTGAAGTAGAACTTCTGAGCTGGGTGTGCCACTTTGCCCTAGAGCTGAAAGGCACAACGTGCAGGCTTCTTAACAAAGGGCGAGTTGGGCCCCAGAGCATCATGCTTCCAGCTCTTTAGGAAGCTAAGAATAAACTCGCTCTGCACAGTGCTCTTACAGACTACCGGGAACATCTCTTACAAAGGCCTGTGAAACGCAGTTTCTTTGCAGGCCTGATCTGGCTGAAGTAGAACTTCTGCCCTGGGTGTGCCACATTGCCCTAGAGCTGAAAGGCACAACGTGCAGGCTTCTTAACAAAGGGCGAGTTGGGCCCCAGAGCATCTTGCTTCCAGCTCTTTGGGAAGCTAAGAAACAACTCGCTCTGCACAGTGCTCTTACAGCCTACCGGGAACATCTCTTACAAAGGCCTGTGAAACGCAGTTTCTTTGCAGGCCTGATCTGGCTGAAGTAGAACTTCTGCCCTGGGTGTGCCACATTGCCCTACAGCTGAAAGGCACAACGTGCAGGCTTCTTAACAAAGGGCGAGTTGGGCCCCAGAGCATCTTGCTTCCAGATCTTTGGGAAGCTAAGAAACAACTTGCTATGCACAGCGCTCTTACAGCCTACCGGGAACATGTCTTACACAGGCCTGTGAAACGCAGTTTCTTTGCAGGCCTGATCTGGCTGAAGTAGAACTTCTGCTCTGGGTGTGCCACATTGCCCTAGAGCTGAAAGCTAAAACGTGCTGTCTCCTTTCCAAAGGGCGAGTTGGGCCCCAGAGCATCTTGCTTTCAGCTCTTTGGGAAGCTAAGAAGCAACTCGCTCTGCACAGTGCTCTTACAGCCTACCGGGAAAATCTCTTACAAAGGCCTGTGAAACGCAGTTTCTTGGCAGGCCTGATCTGGCTGAAGTAGAACTTCTGCCCTGGGTGTGCCACATTGCCCTAGAGCTGAAAGGCACAACGTGCAGGCTTCTTAACAAAGGGCGAGTTGGGCCCCAGAGCATCTTGCTTCCAGCTCTTTGGGAAGCTAAGAAACAACTCGCTCTGCACAGTGCTCTTACAGCCTACCAGGAACATCTCTTACAAAGGCCTGTGAAACGCAGTTTCTTTGCAGGCCTGATCTGGCTGAAGTAGAACTTCTGCCCTGGGTGTGCCACATTGCCCTAGAGCTGAAAGCCACAACGTGCAGGCTTCTTAACAAAGGGCGTGTTGAGCCCCAGTGCATCTTGCTTCCAGCTCTTTGGGAAGCTAAGAAATAACTCGCTCTGCACAGTGCTCTTACAGCCTACCGGGAACATCTCTTACAAAGTCCTGTGAAACGCAGTTTCTATGCAGGCCTGATCTGGCTGAAGTAGAACTTCTGCTCTGGGTGTGGCACATTGTCCTAGAGCTGAAAGGCACAACGTGCAGGCTTCTTAACAAAGGGCGAGTTGGGCCCCAGAGCATCTTGCTTCCACCTCTTTGGGAAGCTAAGAAGAAACTCGCTCTGCACAGTGCTCTTACAGCATATGGGGAACGTCTTTTACAAAGGCCTGTGAAACAAAGATTCTTTGCAGGCCTGATCTGGCTGAAGTAGAACTTCTTCCCTGGGTTCGCCACATTGCCCTAGAGCTGAAAGGCACAACGTGCAGGCTTCATAACAAAGGGCGAGTTGGGCCCCAGAGCATCTTGCTTCCAGCTCTTGGGAAGCTAAGAAACAACTCGCTCTGCACAGTGCTCTTACAGCCTACCGGGAACATCTCTTACAAAGGCCTGTGAAACGCAGTTTCTTTGCAGGCCTGATCTGGCTGAAGTAGAACTTCTGCTCTGGGTGTGCCACATTGCCCTAGAGCTGAAAGCTACAACGTGCTGTCTCCTTTCCAAAGGGCGAGTTGGGCCCCAGAGCATCTTGCTTCCACCTCTTTGGGAAGCTAAGAAGCAACTCGCTCTGCACAGTGCTCTTACAGCCTACCGGGAACATCTCTTACAAAGACATGTGAAACGCTGTTTCTTTGCAGGCCTGATCTGGCTGAAGTAGAACTTCTGCTCTGGGTGTGGCACATTGCCCTAGAGCTGAAAGGCACAACGTGCAGGCTTCTTAACAAAGGGCGAGTTGGGCCCCAGAGCATCTTGCTTCCAGCTCTTTGGGAAGCTAAGAAACAACTCGCTCTGCACAGTGCTCTTACAGCCTACCTGGAACATCTTTTACAAAGGCCTGTGAAACGCAGTTTCTTGGCAGGCCTGATCTGGCTGAAGTAGAACTTCTGCCCTGGGTGTGCCACATTGCCCTAGAGCTGAAAGCCACAACGTGCAGGCTTCTTAACAAAGGGCGTGTTTGGCCCCAGTGCATCTTGCTTCCAGCTCTTTGGGAATCTAAGAAAGAACTCGCTCTGCACAGTGCTCTTACAGCCTACCAGGAACATCTCTTACAAAGGCCTGTGAAACGCAGTTTCTTTGCAGGCCTGATCTGGCTGAAGTAGAAATTCTGCTCTGGGTGTGCCACATTGCCCTAGAGCTGAAAGGCACAACGTGAAGGCTTCTTAACAAAGGGCGAGTTCGGTGCCAGAGCATCTTGCTTCCAGCTCTTTGGGAAGCTAAGAAACAACTCGCTCTGCAGAGTGCTATTACAGCCTACCGGGAACATCTCTTACAAAGGCCTGTGAAACGCAGTTTCTTGGCAGGCCTGATCTGGCTGAAGTAGAACTTCTGCCCTGGGTGTGCCACATTGCCCTAGAGCTGAAAGGCACAACGTGCAGGCTTCTTAACAAAGGGCGAGTTGGGCCCCAGAGCATCTTGCTTCCAGCTCTTTGGGAAGCTAAGAAACAACTCGCTCTGCACAGTGCTCTTACAGCCTACCGGGAACATCTCTTACAAAGGCCTGTGAAACACAGTTTCTTTGCAGGCCTGATCTGGCTGAAGTAGAACTTCTGCTCTGGGTGTGGCACATTGGCCTAGACCTGAAAGGCACAACGTGCAGGCTTCTTAACAAAGGGCGAGTTGGGCCCCAGAGCATCTTGCTTCCAGCTCTTTGGGAAGCTAAGAAGAAACTCGCTCTGCACAGTGCTCTTACAGCGTACCGTGAACATCTCTTACAAAGGCCTGTAAAACGCAGTTTCTTTGCAGGCCTGATCTGGCTGAAGTAGAACTTCTGCTCTGGGTGTGCTAGATTGCCCTAGAGCTGAAAGCTGCAACGTGCTGTCTCCTTTCCAAAGGGCGAGTTGGGCCCCAGAGCATCTTGCTTTCGGCTCATTGGGAAGCTAAGAAGCAACTCGCTCTGCACAGTGCTCTTACAGCCTACCGGGAACATCTCTTACAAAGGCCTGGGAAACGCAGTTTCTTTGCATACCTGATCTGACTGAAGTAGATCTTCTTCTCTGGGTGTGCTACATTGCTCAGAGCTGAAAGGCACAACGTGCAGGCTTCTTAACAAAGGGCGAGTTGGGCCCCAGAGCATCTTGCTTCCAGCTCTTTGGGAAGCTAAGAAGCAACTCGCTCTGCACAGTGCTCTTACAGCCTACCGGGAACATCTCTTACAAAGGCCTGTGAAACGCAGTTTCTTGGCAGGCCTGATCTGGCTGAAGTAGAACTTCTGCCGTGGGTGTGCCACATTGCCCTAGAGCTGAAAGGCACAACGTGCAGGGTTCTTAACAAAGGGCGAGTTGGGCCCCAGAGCATCTTGCTTCCAGCTCTTTGGGAAGCTAAGAAACAACTCGCTCTGCACAGTGCTCTTACAGCCTACCGGGAACATCTCTTACAAAGACATGTGAAATTCTGTTTCTTTGCAGGCCTGATCTGGCTGAAGTAGAACTTCTGCTCTAGGTGTGGCACATTTCCCTAGAGCTGAAAGTCACAACGTGCATGCTTCTTAACAAAGGGCGAGTTGGGCCCCAGAGCATGTTGCTTCCAGCTCTTTGGGAAGCTAAGAAACAACTCGCTCTGCTCAGTGATCTTACAGCCTACAGGGAACATATCTTACAAAGGCCTGTGAAACGCAGTTTCTATGCAGGCCTAATCTGGCTGAAGTAGAACTTCTGCCCTGGTTGTGCCACATTGCTCTAGAGCTGAAAGGCACAACGTGCAGGCTAATTAACAAAGGGCGAGTTGGGCCCCAGAGCATCTTGCTTCCAGCTCTTTGGGAAGCTAAGAATAAACTCGCTCTGCACAGTGCTCTTACAGGCTACCGGGAACATCTCTTACAAAGGCCTGTGAAACACAGTTCCTTTGCAGGCCTGATCTGGTTGAAGTAGAATTTCTGCCCTGGGTGTGCCACATTGCCCTAGAGCTGAAAGGCACAACGTGCAGGCTTCTTAACAAAGGGCGAGTTGGGCCCCACAGCATCTTGCTTCCAGCTCTTTGGGAAGCTAAGAAACAACTCGCTCTGCACAGTGCTCTTACAGCCTACCGGGAACATCTCTTACAAAGGCCTGTGAAACGAAGTTTCTTTGCAGGCCTGATCTGGCTGAAGTAGAACTTCTGCCCTGGGTGTGCCACATTGCCCTAGAGCTGAAAGGCAAAACGTGCAGGCTTCTTAACAAAGGGTGAGTTGGGCCCCACAGCATCTTGCTTCCAGCTCTTTGGGAAGCTAAGAAACAACTCGCTCTGCACAGTGCTCTTACAGCCTACCGGGAACATCTCTTACAAAGGCCTGTGAAACACAGTTTCTTTGCAGGCCTGATCTGGCTGAAGTAGAACTTCTGCCCTGGGTGTGCCACATTGCCCTACAGCTGAAAGGCACAACGTGCAGGCTTCTTAACTAAGGGCGAGTTGGGCCCCAGAGCATCTTGCTTCCAGCTCTTTGGGAAGCTAAGAAACAACTTGCTATGCACAGCGCTCTTACAGCCTACCGGGAACATCTCTTACACAGGCCTGTGAAACGCAGTTTCTTTGCAGGCCTGATCTGGCTGAAGTAGAACTTCTGCCCTGGGTGTGCCACATTGCCCTAGAGCTGAAAGGCACAACGTGCAGGCTTCTTAACAAAGGGCGAGTTGGGCCCCAGAGCATCTTGCTTCCAGCTCTTTGGGAAGCTAAGAAACAACTCGCTCTGCACAGTGCTCTTATAGCCTACCGGGAACATCACTTACAAAGGCCTGTGAAACGCAGTTTCTTTGCAGGCCTGATCGGGCTGAAGTAGAACTTCTGTCCTGGGTGTGCCACATTGCCCTAGAGCTGAAAGGCACAACGTGCAGGCTTCTTAACAAAGGGCGAGTTGGGCCCCAGAGCATCTTGCTTCCACCTCTTTGGGAAGCTAAGAAGCAACTCGCTCTGCACAGTGCTCTTACAGCCTACCGGGAACATCTCTTACAAAGACATGTGAAACGCTGTTTCTTTGCAGGCCTTATCTGGCTGAAGTAGAACTTCTGCTCTGGGTGTGGCACATTGCCCTAGAGCTGAAAGGCACAACGTGCAGGCTTCTTAACAAAGGGCGAGTTGGGCCCCAGAGCATCTTGCTTCCAGCTCTTTGGGAAGCTAAGAAACAACTCTCTCTGCACAGTGCTCTTACAGCCTACCGGCAACATCTTTTACAAAGGCCTGTGAAACGCAGTTTCTTGGCAGGCCTGATCTGGCTGAAGTAGAACTTCTGCCCTGGGTGTGCCACATTGCCCTAGAGCTGAAAGCCACAACGTGCATGCTTCTTAACAAAGGGTGTGTTTGGCCCCAGTGCATCTTGCTTCCAGCTCTTTGGGAATCTAAGAAAGAACTTGCTCTGCACAGTGCTCTTAGAGCCTACAGGGAACTTCTCTTACAAAGGCCTGTGAAACGCAGTTTCTTGGCAGGCCTGATCTGGCTGAAGTAGAACTTCTGCCCTGGGTGTGCCACATTGCCCTAGAGCTGAAAGGCACAACGTGCAGGCTTCTTAACAAAGGGCGAGTTGGGCCCCAGAGCATCTTGCTTCCAGCTCTTTGGGAAGCTAAGAAACAACTCGCTCTGCACAGTGCTCTTACAGCCTACCAGGAACATCTCTTACAAAGGCCTGTGAAAAGCAGTTTCTTTGCAGGCATTATCTGGCTGAAGTAGAACTTCTGCCCTGGGAGTGCAACATTGCCCTAGAGCTGAAAGGCACAACGTGCAGGCTTCTTAACAAAGGGCGAGTTGGGCCCCAGAGCAGCTTGCTTCCAGCTCTTTGGGAAGCTAAGAAACAACTCGCTCTGCACAGTGCTCTTACAGCCTACAGGGAACATCTCTTACAAAGGCCTGTGAAACGCAGTTTCTTTGCAGGCCTGATCTGGCTGAAGTAGAACTTCTGCCCTGGGTGTGCCACATTGCCCTAGAGCTGAAAGCCACAACGTGCAGGCTTCTTAACAAAGGGCGTGTTGAGCCCCAGTGCATCTTGCTTCCAGCTCTTTGGGAAGCTAAGAAATAACTCGCTCTGCACAGTGCTCTTACAGCCTACAGGGAACATCTCTTACAAAGTCCTGTGAAACGCAGTTTCTATGCAGGCCTGATCTGGCTGAAGTAGAACTTCTGCCTGGGTGTGGCACATTGTCCTAGAGCTGAAAGGCACAACGTGCAGGCTTCTTAACAAAGGGCGAGTTGGGCCCCAGAGCATCTTGCTTCCACCTCTTTGGGAAGCTAAGAAGAAACTCGCTCTGCACAGTGCTCTTACAGCATATGGGGAACGTCTTTTACAAAGGCCTGTGAAACAAAGATTCTTTGCAGGCCTGATCTGGCTGAAGTAGAACTTCTTCCCTGGGTTCGCCACATTGCCCTAGAGCTGAAAGGCACAACGTGCAGGCTTCATAACAAAGGGCGAGTTGGGCCCCAGAGCATCTTGCTTCCAGCTCTTGGGAAGCTAAGAAACAACTCGCTCTGCACAGTGCTCTTACAGCCTACCGGGAACATCTCTTACAAAGGCCTGTGAAACGCAGTTTCTTTGCAGGCCTGATCTGGCTGAAGTAGAACTTCTGCTCTGGGTGTGCCACATTGCCCTAGAGCTGAAATCTACAACGTGCTGTCTCCTTTCCAAAGGGCGAGTTGGGCCCCAGAGCATCTTGCTTCCACCTCTTTGGGAAGCTAAGAAGCAACTCGCTCTGCACAGTGCTCTTACAGCCTACCGGGAACATCTCTTACAAAGACATGTGAAACGCTGTTTCTTTGCAGGCCTGATCTGGCTGAAGTAGAACTTCTGCTCTGGGTGTGGCACATTGCCCTAGAGCTGAAAGGCACAACGTGCAGGCTTCTTAACAAAGGGCGAGTTGGGCCCCAGAGCATCTTGCTTCCAGCTCTTTGGGAAGCTAAGAAACAACTCGCTCTGCACAGTGCTCTTACAGCCTACCTGGAGCATCTTTTACAAAGGCCTGTGAAACGCAGTTTCTTGGCAGGCCTGATCTGGCTGAAGTAGAACTTCTGCCCTGGGTGTGCCACATTGCCCTAGAGCTGAAAGCCACAACGTGCAGGCTTCTTAACAAAGGGCGTGTTTGGCCCCAGTGCATCTTGCTTCCAGCTCTTTGGGAATCTAAGAAAGAACTCGCTCTGCACAGTGCTCTTACAGCCTACCAGGAACATCTCTTACAAAGGCCTGTGAAACGCAGTTTCTTTGCAGGCCTGATCTGGCTGAAGTAGAACTTCTGCTCTGGGTGTGCCACATTGCCCTAGAGCTGAAAGCTAAAACGTGCTGTCTCCTTTCCAAAGGACGAGTTGGGCCCCAGAGCATCTTGCTTCCAGCTCTTTGGGAAGCTAAGAAGCAACTCGCTCTGCACAGTGCTCTTACAGCCTACCGGGAACATCTCTTACAAAGGCCTGTGAAACGCAGTTTCTTTGCAGACATTATCTGGCTGAAGTAGAACTTCTGCCCTACGTGTGCATCATTTCCCTAGAGCTGAAAGTCAGAACGTGAAGGCTTCTTAACAAAGGGCGAGTTGGGCGCCAGGGCATCTTGCTTCCAGCTCTTTGGGAAGCTAAGAAACAACTCGCTCTGCACAGTGCTCTTACAGCCTACTGGGAACATCTCTTACAAAGGCCTGTGAAACGCAGTTTCTTTGCAGTCCTGATCTGGCTGAAGTAGAACTTCTCCTCTGGGTGTGCCACATTGACCTAGAGCTGAAAGCTTCAACGTGCTGTCTCCTTTCCAAAGGGCGAGTTGGGCCCCAGAGCATCTTGCTTTCAGCTCTTTGGGAAGCTAAGAAGCAACTCGCTCTGCACAGTGCTCTTACAGCCTACCGGGAACATCTCTTACAAAGGCCTGTGAAACGCAGTTTCTTGGCAGGCCTGATCTGGCTGAAGTAGAACTTCTGCCCTGGGTGTGCCACATTGCCCTAGAGCTGAAAGCCACAACGTGCAGGCTTCTTAACAAAGGGAGTGTTGAGCCCCAGTGCATCTTGCTTCCAGCTCTTTGGGAAGCTAAGAAATAACTCGCTCTGCACAGTGCTCTTACAGCCTACCGGGAACATCTCTTACAAAGTCCTGTGAAACGCAGTTTCTATGCAGGCCTGATCTGGCTGAAGTAGAACTTCTGCTCTGGGTAAGCCAGATTGCCCTAGAGCTGAAAGCTGCAACGTGCTGTCTCCTTTCCAAAGGGCGAGTTGGGCCCCAGAGCATCTTGCTTTCGGCTTATTGCTAAGCTAAGAAGCAACTCGCTCTGCACAGTGCTCTTACAGCCTACCGGGAACATCTCTTACAAAGGCCTGTGAAACGCAGTTTCTTTGCAGGCCTGATCTGACTGAAGTAGAACTTCTTCTGTGGGTCTGCTACATTGCTCAGAGCTGAAAGGCACAACGTGCAGGCTTCTTAACAAAGGGCGAGTTGGGCCCCAGAGCATCTTGCTTCCAGGTCTTTGGGAAGCTAAGATACAACTCGCTCTGCACAGTGCTCTTACAGCCTACCGGGAACATCTTTTACAAAGGCCTGTGAAGCGCAGTTTCTTTGCAGGCGTGATCTGGCTTAAGTATAACTTCTGCCCTAGATGTGCCGCATTGCCCTAGAGCTGAAAGCCACAACATGCAGGCTTCTTAACAAAGGGCATGTTGGGCCCCAGTGCAACTTGCTTCCAGCTCTTTGGGAAGCTAAGAAACAACTCGCTCTGCACAGTGCTCTCACAGCCTACCGGGAACATCTCTTACAAAGGCCTGTGAAACGCAGTTTCTTGGCAGGCCTGATCTGGCTGAAGTAGAACTTCTGCTCTGGGTGTGCCACATTGCCCTAGGGCTGAAAGCTACAACGTGCTGTCTCCTTTCCAAAGGGCGAGTTGGGCCCCAGAGCATCTTCCTTCCAGCTTTTTGGGAAGCTAAGAAGCAGCTCGCTCTGCATAGTGCTCTTACAGGCTACCGGGAACATCTCTTACAAAGGCCTGTGAAACGCAGTTTCTTTGCAGGCCTGATCTGGCTGAAGTAGAACTTCTGCCCTGGGTGTGCCACATTGCCCTAGAGCTGAAAGGCACAACGCGCAGGCGTCTTAACAAAGGGCGATTTGGGCCCCACAGCATCTTGCTTCCAGCTCTTTGGGAAGCTAAGAAACAACTCGCTCTGCAGAGTGCTCTTACAGCCTACCGGGAACATCTCTGACAAAGGCCTTTGAAACGCAGTTTCTTGGCAGGCCTGATCTGGATGAAGTAGAACTTCTGCCCTGTGTGTGCCACATTGCCCTAGAGCTGAAAGGCACAACGTGCAGGCTTCTTAACAAAGGGCGAGTTGGGCCCCAGAGCATCTTGCTTCCAGCTCTTGGGAAGCTAAGAAACAACTCGCTCTGCACAGTGCTCTTACAGCCTACCGGGAACATCTCTTACAAAGGCCTGTGAAATGAAGTTTCTTTGCAGGCCTAATCTGGCTCAAGTAGAACTTCTGCCCTGGGTGTGCCACATTGCCCTACAGCTGAAAGGCACAACGTGCAGGCTTCTTAACAAAGGGCGAGTTGGGCCCCAGAGCATCTTGCTTCCAGCTCTTTGGGAAGCTAAGAAGCAACTCGCTCTGCACAGTGCTCTTACAGCCTACCGGGAACATCTCTTACAAAGGCCTGTGAAACGCAGTTTGTATGCAGGCCTGATCTGGCTGAAGTAGAACTTCTGCCCTGGGTGTGCCACATTGCCCTACAGCTGAAAGGCACAACGTGCAGGCTTCTTAACAAAGGGCGAGTTGGGCCCCAGACCATCTTGCTTCCAGCTCTTTGGGAAGCTAAGAAACAACTCGCTCTGCACAGTGCTCTTACAGCCTACCGGGAACATCTCTTACAAAGGCCTGTGAACTGAAGTTTCTTTGCAGGCCTAATCTGGCTCAAGTAGAACTTCTGCCCTGGGTGTGCCACATTGCCCTAGAGCTGAAAGGCACAACGTGCAGGCTTCTTAACAAAGGGCGAGTTGGGCCCCAGACCATCTTGCTTCCAGCTCTTTGGGAAGCTAAGAAACAACTCGCTCTTCACAGTGCTCTTACAGCCTACCGGGAACATCTCTTACAAAGGCCTGTGAAACGCAGTTTCTTGGCAGGCCTGATCTGGCTGAAGTAGAACTTCTGCCCTGGGTGTGCCACATTGCCCTAGAGCTGAAAGGCACAACGTGCAGGCTTCTTAACAAAGGGCGAGTTGGGCCCCAGACCATCTTGCTTCCAGCTCTTTGGGAAGCTAAGAAACAACTCGCTCTGCACAGTGCTCTTACAGCCTACCGGGAACATATCTTACAAAGGCCTGTGAAACGCAGTTTCTTTGCAGACATTATCTGGCTGAAGTAGAACTTCTACCATGGGTGTGCAACATTGCCCTAGAGCTGAAAGGCACAACGTGCAGGCTTCTTAACAAAGGGCGTGTTGGGCCCCAGAGCATCTTGCTTCCAGCTCTTTGGGAAGCTGAGAAACAACTCGCTCTGCACAGTGCTCTTACAGCCTACAGGGAACATCTCTTACAAAGTCCTGTGAAACGCAGTTTCTTTGCAGGCCTGATCTGGATGAAGCAGAACTTCTGCTCTGGGTGTGCCACATTGCCCTAAGGCTGTAAGCTACAACGTGCTGTCTCCTTTCCAAAGGGCGAGTTGGGCCCCAGAGCATCTTGCTTCCAGCTCTTTGGGAAGCTAAGAAGCAGCTCGCTCTGCACAGTGCTCTTACAGCCTACCGGGAACATCTCTTACAAAGGCCTGTGAACCGCAGGTTCTTGGCAGGCCTGATGTGGCTGAAGTAGAACTTCTGCCCTGGGTGTGCCACATTGCCCTAGAGCTGAAAGGCACAAGGTGCAGGCTTCTTAACAAAGGGCGAGTTGGGCCCCAGAGCATCTTGCTTCCAGCTCTTTGGGAAGCTAAGATACAACTCGCTCTGCACAGTGCTCTTACAGCCTACCGGGAACATCTTTTACAAAGGCCTGTGAAGCGCAGTTTCTTTGCAGGCGTTATCTGGCTGAAGTAGAACTTCTGCCCTATGTGTGCCGCATTGCCCTAGAGCTGAAAGCCACAACATGCAGGCTTCTTAACAAAGGGCATGTTGGGCCCCAGTGCATCTTGCTTCCAGCTCTTTGGGAAGCTAAGAAACAACTCGCTCTGCACAGTGCTCTCACAGCCTACCGGGAACATCTCTAACAAAGGCCTGTGAAACGCAGTTTCTTTGCAGGCCTGATCTGGCTGAAGTAGAACTTCTGCTCTGGGTGTGCCACATTGCCCTAGAGCTGAAAGCTACAATGTGCTGTCTCCTTTCCAAAGGGCGAGTTGGGCCCCAGAGCATCTTGCTTCCAGCTCTTTGGGAAGCTAAGAAACAACTCGCTCTGCACAGTGCTCTTACAGCCTACCGGGAACATCTCTGACAAAGGCCTGTGAAACGCAGTTTCTTTGCAGGCCTGATCTGGATGAAGTAGAAGTTCTGCTCTAGATGTGCCACATTGCCCTAGAGCTGAAAGGCACAACGTGCAGGCTTCTTAACAAATGGCGAGTTGGGCACCAGAGCATCTTGCTTCCAGCTCTTTGGGAAGCTAAGAAACAACTCGCTCTGCACAGTGCTCTTACAGCCTACCGGGAACATGTCTTACAAAGGCCTGTGAAACGCAGTTTCTTGGCAGGCCTGATCTGGATGAAGTAGAACTTAAGCCCTGGGTGTGCCACATTGCCCTACAGCTGAAAGGCACAACGTGCAGGCTTCTTAACAAAGAGCGAGTTGGGCCCCAGAGCATCTTGCTTCCAGCTCTTGGGAAGCTAAGAAACAACTCGCTCTGCACAGTGCTCTTACAGCCTACCGGGAACATCTCTTACAAAGGCCTGTGAAATGAAGTTTCTTTGCAGGCCTAATCTGGCTCAAGTAGAACTTCTGCCCTCGCTGTGCCACATTGCCCTAGAGCTGAAAGGCACAACGTGCAGGCTTCTTAACAAAGGGCGAGTTGGGCGCCAGAGCATCTTGCTTCCAGCTCTTTGGGAAGCTAAGAAACAACTCGCTCTGCACAGCGCTCTTACAGCCTACCGGGAACATCTCTTACAAAGGCCTGTGAAACGCAGTTTCTATGCAGGCCTGATCTGGCTGAAGTAGAACTTCTGCCCTGGGAGTGCCACATTGCCCTACAGCTGAAAGGCACAACGTGCAGGCTTCTTAACAAAGGACGAGTTGGGCCCCAGAGCATCTTGCTTCCAGCTCTTTGGGAAGCTAAGAAACAACTCGCTCTGCACAGTGCTCTTACAGCCTACCGGGAACATCTCTTACAAAGGCCTGTGAAACGCAGTTTCTTGGCAGGCCTGATCTGGCTGAAGTAGAACTTCTGCCCTGGGTGTGCCACATTTCCCTAGAGCTGAAAGGCACAACGTGCAGGCTTCTTAACAAAGGGCGAGTTGGGCCCCAGAGCATCTTGCTTCCAGCTCTTTGGGAAGCTGAGAAACAACTCGCTCTGCACAGTGCTCTTACAGCCTACAGGGAACACCTCTTACAAAGTCCTGTGAAACGCAGTTTCTTTGCAGGCCTGATCTGGATGAAGCAGAACTTCTGCTCTGGGTGTGCCACATTGCCCTAAGGCTGTAAGCTACAAGGTGCTGTCTCCTTTCCAAAGGGCGAGTTGGGCCCCAGAGCATCTTGCTTCCAGCTCTTTGGGAAGCTAAGAAGCAGCTCGCTCTGCACAGTGCTCTTACAGCCTACCGGGAACATCTCTGACAAAGGCCTTTGAAACGCAGATTCTTGGAAGTCCTGATGTGGCTGAAGTAGAAGTTCTGCCCTGGGTGTGCCACATTGCCCTAGAGCTGAAAGGCACAACGTGCAGGCTTCTTAACAAAGGGCGATTTGGGCCCAGAGCATCTTGCTTCCAGCTCTTGGGAAGCTAAGAAACAACTCGCTCTGCAGAGTGCTATTACAGCCTACGGGGAACATCTCTTACAAAGGCCTGTGAAACGCAGTTTCTATGCAGGCCTGATCTGGCTGAAGGAGAACTTCTGCCCTGGGTGTGCCACATTGCCCTAGAGCTGAAAGGCACAACGTGCAGGCTCCTTAACAAAGGGCGAGTTGGGCGCCAGAGCATCTTGCTTCCAGCTCTTTGGGAAGCTAAGAAACAACTCGCTCTGCACAGTACTCTTACAGCCTACCGGGAACATCTCTTACAAAGGCCTGTGAAACGAAGTTTCTTTGCAGGCCTGATCTGGCTGATGTAGAGCTTCTGCCCAGGGTGTGCCACATTGCCCTAGAGCTGAAAGGCACAACGTGCAGGCTTCTTAACAAAGGGCGAGTTGGGCGCCAGAGCATCTTGCTTCCAGCTCTTTGGGAAGCTAAGAAACAACTCGCTCTGCACAGTGCTCTTACAGCCTACCGGGAACATCTGTTACAAAGACCTGTGAAACGCTGTTTCTCTGCAGGCCTGATCTGGCTGAAGTAGAACTTCTGCCCTGGGTGTGCCACATTGCCCTAGAGGTGAAAGGCACAACGTGCAGGCTTCTTAACAAAGGGCGTGTTGGGCCCCAGTGCATCTTGCTTCCAGCTCTTTGGGAGGCTAAGAAACAACTCGCTCTGCACAGTGCTCTTACAGCCTACCGGGAACATCTCTTACAAAGGCCTGTGAAACGCAGTTTCTTGGCAGGCCTGATGTGGCTGAAGTAGAACTTCTGCTCTGGGTGTGCTACATTGCCCTAAGGCTGAAAGCTACAACGTGCTGTCTCCTTTCCAAAGGGCGAGTTGGGCCCCAGAGCATCTTGCTTCCAGCTTTTTGGGAAGCTAAGAAGCAGCTCGCTCTGCATAGTGCTCTTACAGGCTACCGGGAACATCTCTTACAAAGGCCTGTGAAACGCAGTTTCTTTGCAGGCCTGATCTGGCTGAAGTAGAACTTCTGCCCTGGGTGTGCCACATTGCCCTAGAGCTGAAAGGCACAACGCGCAGGCGTCTTAACAAAGGGCGATTTGGGCCCCACAGCATCTTGCTTCCAGCTCTTTGGGAAGCTAAGAAACAACTCGCTCTGCACAGTGCTCTTACAGCCTACCGGGAACATCTCTGACAAAGGCCTTTGAAACGCAGATTCTTGGAAGTCCTGATGTGGCTGAAGTAGAACTTCTGCCCTGGGTGTGCCACATTGCCCTAGAGCTGAAAGGCACAACGTGCAGGCTTCTTAACAAAGGGCGATTTGGGCCCAGAGCATCTTGCTTCCAGCTCTTGGGAAGCTAAGAAACAACTCGCTCTGCACAGTGCTCTTACAGCCTACGGGGAACATCTCTTACAAAGGCCTGTGAAACGCAGTTTCTATGCAGGCCTGATCTGGCTGAAGGAGAACTTCTGCCCTGGGTGTGCCACATTGCCCTAGAGCTGAAAGGCACAACGTGCAGGCTCCTTAACAAAGGGCGAGTTGGGCGCCAGAGCATCTTGCTTCCAGCTCTTTGGGAAGCTAAGAAACAACTCGCTCTGCACAGTACTCTTACAGCCTACCGGGAACATCTCTTACAAAGGCCTGTGAAACGAAGTTTCTTTGCAGGCCTGATCTGGCTGATGTAGAGCTTCTGCCCAGGGTGTGCCACATTGCCCTAGAGCTGAAAGGCACAACGTGCAGGCTTCTTAACAAAGGGCGAGTTGGGCGCCAGAGCATCTTGCTTCCAGCTCTTTGGGAAGCTAAGAAACAACTCGCTCTGCACAGTGCTCTTACAGCCTACCGGGAACATCTGTTACAAAGACCTGTGAAACGCTGTTTCTCTGCAGGCCTGATCTGGCTGAAGTAGAACTTCTGCCCTGGGTGTGCCACATTGCCCTAGAGGTGAAAGGCACAACGTGCAGGCTTCTTAACAAAGGGCGTGTTGGGCCCCAGTGCATCTTGCTTCCAGCTCTTTGGGAGGCTAAGAAACAACTCGCTCTGCACAGTGCTCTTACAGCCTACCGGGAACATCTCTTACAAAGGCCTGTGAAACGCAGTTTCTTGGCAGGCCTGATGTGGCTGAAGTAGAACTTCTGCTCTGGGTGTGCCACATTGCCCTAAGGCTGAAAGCTACAACGTGCTGTCTCCTTTCCAAAGGGCGAGTTGGGCCCCAGAGCATCTTGCTTCCAGCTTTTTGGGAAGCTAAGAAGCAGCTCGCTCTGCATAGTGCTCTTACAGGCTACCGGGAACATCTCTTACAAAGGCCTGTGAAACGCAGTTTCTTTGCAGGCCTGATCTGGCTGAAGTAGAACTTCTGCCCTGGGTGTGCCACATTGCCCTAGAGCTGAAAGGCACAACGCGCAGGCGTCTTAACAAAGGGCGATTTGGGCCCCACAGCATCTTGCTTCCAGCTCTTTGGGAAGCTAAGAAACAACTCGCTCTGCACAGTGCTCTTACAGCCTACCGGGAACATCTCTGACAAAGGCCTTTGAAACGCAGATTCTTGGAAGTCCTGATGTGGCTGAAGTAGAACTTCTGCCCTGGGTGTGCCACATTGCCCTAGAGCTGAAAGGCACAACGTGCAGGCTTCTTAACAAAGGGCGATTTGGGCCCAGAGCATCTTGCTTCCAGCTCTTGGGAAGCTAAGAAACAACTCGCTCTGCACAGTGCTCTTACAGCCTACGGGGAACATCTCTTACAAAGGCCTGTGAAACGCAGTTTCTATGCAGGCCTGATCTGGCTGAAGGAGAACTTCTGCCCTGGGTGTGCCACATTGCCCTAGAGCTGAAAGGCACAACGTGCAGGCTTCTTAACAAAGGGCGAGTTGGGCGCCAGAGCATCTTGCTTCCAGCTCTTTGGGAAGCTAAGAAACAACTCGCTCTGCACAGTACTCTTACAGCCTACCGGGAACATCTCTTACAAAGGCCTGTGAAACGCAGTTTCTTTGCAGGCCTGATCTGGCTGATGTAGAGCTTCTGCCCAGGGTGTGCCACATTGCCCTAGAGCTGAAAGGCAGAACGTGCAGGCTTCTTAACAAAGGGCGAGTTGGGCCCCAGAGCATCTTGCTTCCAGCTCTTGGGAAGCTAAGAAACAACTCGCTCTGCACAGTGCTCTTACAGCCTACCGGGAACATCTCTTACAAAGGCCTGTGAAATGAAGTTTCTTTGCAGGCCTAATCTGGCTCAAGTAGAACTTCTGCCCTGGGTGTGCCACATTGCCCTACAGCTGAAAGGCACAACGTGCAGGCTTCTTAACAAAGGGCGAGTTGGGCCCCAGAGCATCTTGCTTTCAGCTCTTTGGGAAGCTAAGAAGCAACTCGCTCTGCACAGTGCTCTTACAGCCTACCGGGAACATCTCTTACAAAGGCCTGTGAAACGCAGTTTGTATGCAGGCCTGATCTGGCTGAAGTAGAACTTCTGCCCTGGGTGTGCCACATTGCCCTACAGCTGAAAGGCACAACGTGCAGGCTTCTTAACAAAGGGCGAGTTGGGCCCCAGACCATCTTGCTTCCAGCTCTTTGGGAAGCTAAGAAACAACTCGCTCTGCACAGTGCTCTTACAGCCTACCGGGAACATCTCTTACAAAGGCCTGTGACCTGAAGTTTCTTTGCAGGCCTAATCTGGCTCAAGTAGAACTTCTGCCCTGGGTGTGCCACATTGCCCTAGAGCTGAAAGGCACAACGTGCAGGCTTCTTAACAAAGGGCGAGTTGGGCCCTAGAGCATCTTGCTTCCAGCTCTTTGGGAAGCTAAGAAACAACTCGCTCTGCACAGTGCTCTTACAGCCTACCGGGAACATCTCTTACAAAGGCCTGTGAAACGCAGTTTCTTGGCAGGCCTGATCTGGCTGAAGTAGAACTTCTGCCCTGGGTGTGCCACATTGCCCTAGAGCTGAAAGGCACAACGTGCAGGCTTCTTAACAAAGGGCGAGTTGGGCCCCAGACCATCTTGCTTCCAGCTCTTTGGGAAGCTAAGAAACAACTCGCTCTGCACAGTGCTCTTACAGCCTACCGGGAACATATCTTACAAAGGCCTGTGAAACGCAGTTTCTTTGCAGACATTATCTGGCTGAAGTAGAACTTCTACCATGGGTGTGCAACATTGCCCTAGAGCTGAAAGGCACAACGTGCAGGCTTCTTAACAAAGGGCGAGTTGGGCCCCAGAGCATCTTGCTTCCAGCTCTTTGGGAAGCTGAGAAACAACTCGCTCTGCACAGTGCTCTTACAGCCTACAGGGAACATCTCTTACAAAGTCCTGTGAAACGCAGTTTCTTTGCAGGCCTGATCTGGATGAAGCAGAACTTCTGCTCTGGGTGTGCCACATTGCCCTAAGGCTGTAAGCTACAACGTGCTGTCTACTTTCCAAAGGGCGAGTTGGCCCCAGAGCATCTTGCTTCCAGCTCTTTGGGAAGCTAAGAAGCAGCTTGCTCTGCACAGTGCTCTTACAGCCTACCGGGAACATCTCTTACAAAGGCCTGTGAAACGCAGATTCTTGGCAGGCCTGATGTGGCTGAAGTAGAACTTCTGCCCTGGGTGTGCCACATTGCCCTAGAGCTGAAAGGCACAAGGTGCAGGCTTCTTAACAAAGGGCGAGTTGTGCCCCAGAGCATCTTGCTTCCAGCTCTTTGGGAAGCTAAGATACAACTCGCTCTGCACAGTGCTCTTACAGCCTACCGGGAACATCTTTTACAAAGGCCTGTGAAACGCAGTTTCTTTGCAGGCCTGATCTGGCTGATGTAGAGCTTCTGCCCAGGGTGTGCCACATTGCCCTAGAGCTGAAAGGCAGAACGTGCAGGCTTCTTAACAAAGGGCGAGTTGGGCCCCAGAGCATCTTGCTTCCAGCTCTTGGGAAGCTAAGAAACAACTCGCTCTGCACAGTGCTCTTACAGCCTACCGGGAACATCTCTTACAAAGGCCTGTGAAATGAAGTTTCTTTGCAGGCCTAATCTGGCTCAAGTAGAACTTCTGCCCTGGGTGTGCCACATTGCCCTACAGCTGAAAGGCACAACGTGCAGGCTTCTTAACAAAGGGCGAGTTGGGCCCCAGAGCATCTTGCTTCCAGCTCTTTGGGAAGCTAAGAAGCAACTCGCTCTGCACAGTGCTCTTACAGCCTACCGGGAACATCTCTTACAAAGGCCTGTGAAACGCAGTTTGTATGCAGGCCTGATCTGGCTGAAGTAGAACTTCTGCCCTGGGTGTGCCACATTGCCCTACAGCTGAAAGGCACAACGTGCAGGCTTCTTAACAAAGGGCGAGTTGGGCCCCAGACCATCTTGCTTCCTGCTCTTTGGGAAGCTAAGAAACAACTCGCTCTGCACAGTGCTCTTACAGCCTACCGGGAACATCTCTTACAAAGGCCTGTGACCTGAAGTTTCTTTGCAGGCCTAATCTGGCTCAAGTAGAACTTCTGCCCTGGGTGTGCCACATTGCCCTAGAGCTGAAAGGCACAACGTGCAGGCTTCTTAACAAAGGGCGAGTTGGTCCCCAGAGCATCTTGCTTCCAGCTCTTTGGGAAGCTAAGAAACAACTCGCTCTGCACAGTGCTCTTACAGCCTACCGGGAACATCTCTTACAAAGGCCTGTGAAACGCAGTTTCTTGGCAGGCCTGATCTGGCTGAAGTAGAACTTCTGCCCTGGGTGTGCCACATTGCCCTAGAGCTGAAAGGCACAACGTGCAGGCTTCTTAACAAAGGGCGAGTTGGGCCCCAGACCATCTTGCTTCCAGCTCTTTGGGAAGCTAAGAAACAACTCGCTCTGCACAGTGCTCTTACAGCCTACCGGGAACATATCTTACAAAGGCCTGTGAAACGCAGTTTCTTTGCAGACATTATCTGGCTGAAGTAGAACTTCTACCATGGGTGTGCAACATTGCCCTAGAGCTGAAAGGCACAACGTGCAGGCTTCTTAACAAAGGGCGAGTTGGGCCCCAGAGCATCTTGCTTCCAGCTCTTTGGGAAGCTGAGAAACAACTCGCTCTGCACAGTGCTCTTACAGCCTACAGGGAACATCTCTTACAAAGTCCTGTGAAACGCAGTTTCTTTGAAGGCCTGATCTGGATGAAGCAGAACTTCTGCTCTGGGTGTGCCACATTGCCCTAAGGCTGTAAGCTACAACGTGCTGTCTCCTTTCCAAAGGGCGAGTTGGCCCCAGAGCATCTTGCTTCCAGCTCTTTGGGAAGCTAAGAAGCAGCTTGCTCTGCACAGTGCTCTTACAGCCTACCGGGAACATCTCTTACAAAGGCCTGTGAAACGCAGATTCTTGGCAGGCCTGATGTGGCTGAAGTAGAACTTCTGCCCTGGGTGTGCCACATTGCCCTAGAGCTGAAAGGCACAAGGTGCAGGCTTCTTAACAAAGGGCGAGTTGTGCCCCAGAGCATCTTGCTTCCAGCTCTTTGGGAAGCTAAGATACAACTCGCTCTGCACAGTGCTCTTACAGCCTACCGGGAACATCTTTTACAAAGGCCTGTGAAGCGCAGTTTCTTTGCAGGCGTGATCTGGCTGAAGTAGAACTTCTGCCCTATGTGTGCCGCATTGCCCTAGAGCTGAAAGCCACAACATGCAGGCTTCTTAACAAAGGGCATGTTGGGCCCCAGTGCATCTTGCTTCCAGCTCTTTGAGAAGCTAAGAAACAACTCGCTCTGCACAGTGCTCTCACAGCCTACCGGGAACATCTCTAACAAAGGCCTGTGAAACGCAGTTTCTTTGCAGGCCTGATCTGGCTGAAGTAGAACTTCTGCTCTGGGAGTGCCACATTGCCCTAGAGCTGAAAGCTACAATGTGCTGTCTCCTTTCCAAAGGGCGAGTTGGGCCCCAGAGCATCTTGCTTCCAGCTCTTTGGGAAGCTAAGAAGCAACTCGCTCTGCACAGTGCTCTTACAGCCTACCGGGAACATCTCTTACAAAGTCCTGTGAAACGCAGTTTCTTTGCAGGCCTGATCTGGATGAAGCAGAGCTTCTGCTCTGGGTGTGCCACATTGCCCTAAGGCTGTAAGCTACAACGTGCTGTCTCCTTTCCAAACGGCGAGTTGGGCCCCAGAGCATCTTGCTTCCAGCTCTTAGGGAAGCTAAGAAGCAGCTCGCTCTGCACAGTGCTCTTACAGCTTACCGGGAACATCTCTTACAAAGGCCTGTGAAACGCAGTTTCTTGGCAGGCCTGATCTGGCTGAAGTAGAACTTCTGCCCTGGGTGTGCCACATTGCCCTAGAGCTGAAAGGCACAACGTGCAGGCTTCTTAACAAAGGGTGATTTGGGCCCAGAGCATCTTGCTTCCAGCTCTTGGGAAGCTAAGAAACAACTCGCTCTGCACAGTGCTCTTACAGCCTACCGGGAACATCTCTTACAAAGGCCTGTGAAACGCAGTTTCTATGCAGGCCTGATCTGGCTGAAGTAGACCTTCTGCCCTGGGTGTGCCACATTGCCCTAGAGCTGAAAGGCATAACGTGCAGGCTTCTTAACAAAGGGCGAGTTGGCCCCCAGAGCATCTTGCTTCCAGCTCTTTGGGAAGCTAAGAAACAACTCGCTCTGCACAGTGCTCTTACAGCCTACCGGGAACATCTCTTACAAAGACCTGTGAAACGCTGTTTCTTTGCAGGCCTGATCTGGCTGAAGTAGAACTTCTGCCCTGGGTGTGCCACATTGCCCTAGAGCTCAAAGGCAGAACGTGCAGGCTTCTTAACAAAGGGCGAATTGGGCCCCAGTGCATCTTGCTTCCAGCTCTTTGGGAATCTAAGAAAGAACTCGCTCTGCACAGTGCTCTTACAGCCTACCGGGAACATCTCTGACAAAGGCCTGTGAAACGCAGTTTCTTTGCAGGCCTGATCTGGATGAAGTAGAAGTTCTGCTCTAGGTGTGCCACATTGCCCTAGAGCTGAAAGGCACAACGTGCAGGCTTCTTAACAAAGGGCGAGTTGGGCACCAGATCATCTTGCTTCCAGCTCTTTGGGAAGCTAAGAAACAACTCGCTCTGCACAGTGCTCTTACAGCCTACCGGGAACATGTCTTACAAAGGCCTGTGAAACGCAGTTTCTTGGCAGGCCTTATCTGGATGAAGTAGAACTTCTGCCATGGGTGTGCCACATTGCCCTAGAGCTGAAAGGCACAACGTGCAGGCTTCTTAACAAAGGGCGAGTTGGGCCCCGAGCATCTTGCTTCCAGCTCTTGGGAAGCTAAGAAACAACTCGCTCTGCACAGTGCTCTTACAGCCTACCGGGAACATCTCTTACAAAGGCCTGTGAAACGCAGTTTCTATGCAGGCCTGATCTGGCTGAAGTAGACCTTCTGCCCTGGGTGTGCCACATTGCCCTAGAGCTGAAAGGCATAACGTGCAGGCTTCTTAACAAAGGGCGAGTTGGGCGCCAGAGCATCTTGCTTACAGCTCTTTGGGAAGCCAAGAAAGAACTCGCTCTGCACAGTGCTCTTACAGCCTACCGGGAACATCTCTTACAAAGGCCTGTGAAACGCAGTTTCTATGCAGGCCTGACCTGGCTGAAGTAGAACTTCTGCCCTGGGTGTGCCACATTGCCCTAGAGCTGAAAGGCACAACGTGCAGGCTTCTTAACAAAGGGCGAGTTGGGCCCCAGAGCATCTTGCTTCCAGCTCTTTGGGAAGCTAAGAAGCAGCTCGCTCTGCACAGTGCTCTTACAGCCTACCGGGAACATCTCTTACAAAGGCCTGTGAAACGCAGATTCTTGGAAGGCCTGATGTGGCTGAAGTAGAACTTCTGCCCTGGGTGTGCCACATTGCCCTAGAGCTGAAAGGAACAACGTGCAGGCTTCTTAACAAAGGGCGATTTAGGCCCAGAGCATCTTGCTTCCAGCTCTTGGGAAGCTAAGAAACAACTCGCTCTGCACAGTGCTCTTACAGCCTACCGGGAACATCTCTTACAAAGGCCTGTGAAACGCAGATTCTTGGAATGCCTGATGTGGCTGAAGTAGAACTTCTGCCCTGGGTGTGCCACACTGCCCTAGAGCTGAAAGGCACAACGTGCAGGCTTCTTAACAAAGGGCGAGTTGGGCGCCAGAGCATCTTGCTTCCCGCTCTTTGGGAAGCTAAGAAACAACTCGCTCTGCACAGTACTCTTACAGCCTACCGGGAACATCTCTTACAAAGTCCTGTGAAACGCAGTTTCTTTGCAGGCCTGATCTGGCTGATGTAGAACTTCTGCCCTGGGTGTGCCACATTGCCCTAGAGCTGAAAGGCACAACGTGCAGGCTTCTTAACAAAGGGCGAGTTGGGCCCCACAGCATCTTGCTTCCAGCTCTTTGGGAAGCTAAGAAACAACTCGCTCTGCACAGTGCTCTTACAGCCTACCGGGAACATCTCTTACAAAGACCTGTGAAACGCTGTTTCTTTGCAGGCCTGATCTGGCTGAAGTAGAACTTCTGCCCTGGGTGTGCCACATTGCCCTAGAGCTGAAAGGCACAACGTGCAGTCTTCTTAACAAAGGGCGTGTTGGGCCCCAGTGCATCTTGCTTCCAGCTCTTTGGGAAGCTAAGAAACAACTCGCTCTGCACAGTGCTCTTACAGCCTACAGGGAACATCTCTTACAAAGGCCTGTGAAACGCAGTTTCTTTGCAGGCCTGATCTGGCTGAAGTAGAACTTCTGCCCTATGTGTGCCGCATTGCCCTAGAGCTGAAAGCCACAACATGCAGGCTTCTTAACAAAGGGCATGTTGGGCCCCAGTGCATCTTGCTTCCAGCTCTTTGGGAAGCTAAGAAACAACTCGCTCTGCACAGTGCTCTTACAGCCTACAGGGAACATCTCTTACAAAGTCCTGTGCAACGCAGTTTCTTTGCAGGCCTGATCTGGATGAAGCAGAACTTCTGCTCTGGGTGTGCCACATTGCCCTAAGGCTGTAAGCTACAACGTGCTGTCTCCTTTCCAAAGGGCGAGTTGGGCCCCAGAGCATCTTGCTTCCAGCTCTTAGGGAAGCTAAGAAGCAGCTCGCTCTGCACAGTGCTCTTACAGCCTACCGGGAACATCTCTTACAAAGGCCTGTGAAACGCAGTTTCTTGGCAGGCCTGATCTGGCTGAAGTAGAACTTCTGCCCTGGGTGTGCCACATTGCCCTAGAGCTGAAAGGCACAACGTGCAGGCTTCTTAACAAAGGGTGATTTGGGCCCAGAGCATCTTGCTTCCAGCTCTTGGGAAGCTAAGAAACAACTCGCTCTGCACAGTGCTCTTACAGCCTACCGGGAACATCTCTTACAAAGGCCTGTGAAACGCAGTTTCTATGCAGGCCTGATCTGGCTGAAGTAGACCTTCTGCCCTGGGTGTGCCACATTGCCCTAGAGCTGAAAGGCACAACGTGCAGGCTTCTTAACAAAGGGCGTGTTGGGCCCCAGTGCATCTTGCTTCCAGCTCTTTGGGAGGCTAAGAAACAACTCGCTCTGCACAGTGCTCTTACAGCCTACCGGGAACATCTCTTACAAAGGCCTGTGAAACGCAGTTTCTTGGCAGGCCTGATGTGGCTGAAGTAGAACTTCTGCTCTGGGTGTGCCACATTGCCCTAAGGCTGAAAGCTACAACGTGCTGTCTCCTTTCCAAAGGGCGAGTTGGGCCCCAGAGCATCTTGCTTCCAGCTTTTTGGGAAGCTAAGAAGCAGCTCGCTCTGCATAGTGCTCTTACAGGCTACCGGGAACATCTCTTACAAAGGCCTGTGAAACGCAGTTTCTTTGCAGGCCTGATCTGGCTGAAGTAGAACTTCTGCCCTGGGTGTGCCACATTGCCCTAGAGCTGAAAGGCACAACGCGCAGGCGTCTTAACAAAGGGCGATTTGGGCCCCACAGCATCTTGCTTCCAGCTCTTTGGGAAGCTAAGAAACAACTCGCTCTGCACAGTGCTCTTACAGCCTGCCGGGAACATCTCTGACAAAGGCCTTTGAAACGCAGTTTCTTGGCAGGCCTGATCTGGATGAAGTAGAACTTCTGCCCTGGGTGTGCCACATTGCCCTAGAGCTGAAAGGCAGAACGTGCAGGCTTCTTAACAAAGGGCGAGTTGGGCCCCAGAGCATCTTGCTTCCAGCTCTTGGGAAGCTAAGAAACAACTCGCTCTGCACAGTGCTCTTACAGCCTACCGGGAACATCTCTTACAAAGGCCTGTGAAATGAAGTTTCTTTGCAGGCCTAATCTGGCTCAAGTAGAACTTCTGCCCTGGGTGTGCCACATTGCCCTACAGCTGAAAGGCACAACGTGCAGGCTTCTTAACAAAGGGCGAGTTGGGCCCCAGAGCATCTTGCTTCCAGCTCTTTGGGAAGCTAAGAAGCAACTCGCTCTGCATAGTGCTCTTACAGCCTACCGGGAACATCTCTTACAAAGGCCTGTGAAACGCAGTTTGTATGCAGGCCTGATCTGGCTGAAGTAGAACTTCTGCCCTGGGTGTGCCACATTGCCCTACAGCTGAAAGGCACAACGTGCAGGCTTCTTAACAAAGGGCGAGTTGGGCCCCAGACCATCTTGCTTCCAGCTCTTTGGGAAGCTAAGAAACAACTCGCTCTACACAGTGCTCTTACAGCCTACCGGGAACATCTCTTACAAAGGCCTGTGAACTGAAGTTTCTTTGCAGGCCTAATCTGGCTCAAGTAGAACTTCTGCCCTGGGTGTGCCACATTGCCCTAGAGCTGAAAGGCACAACGTGCAGGCTTCTTAACAAAGGGCGAGTTGGTCCCCAGAGCATCTTGCTTCCAGCTCTTTGGGAAGCTAAGAAACAACTCGCTCTGCACAGTGCTCTTACAGCCTACCGGGAACATCTCTTACAAAGGCCTGTGAAACGCAGTTTCTTGGCAGGCCTGAGCTGGCTGAAGTAGAACTTCTGCCCTGGGTGTGCCACATTGCCCTAGAGCTGAAAGGCACAACGTGCAGGCTTCTTAACAAAGGGCGAGTTGGGCCCCAGACCATCTTGCTTCCAGCTCTTTGGGAAGCTAAGAAACAACTCGCTCTGCACAGTGCTCTTACAGCCTACCGGGAACATATCTTACAAAGGCCTGTGAAACGCAGTTTCTTTTCAGACATTATCTGGCTGAAGTAGAACTTCTACCATATGTGTGCAACATTGCCCTAGAGCTGAAAGGCACAACGTGCAGGCTTCTTAACAAAGGGCGAGTTGGGCCCCAGAGCATCTTGCTTCCAGCTCTTTGGGAAGCTGAGAAACAACTCGCTCTGCACAGTGCTCTTACAGCCTACAGGGAACATCTCTTACAAAGTCCTGTGAAACGCAGTTTCTTTGCAGGCCTGATCTGGATGAAGCAGAACTTCTGCTCTGGGTGTGCCACATTGCCCTAAGGCTGTAAGCTACAACGTGCTGTCTCCTTTCCAAAGGGCGAGTTGGGCCCCAGAGCATCTTGCTTCCAGCTCTTTGGGAAGCTAAGAAGCAGCTCGCTCTGCACAGTGCTCTTACAGCCTACCGGGAACATCTCTTACAAAGGCCTGTGAAACGCAGATTCTTGGCAGGCCTGATGTGGCTGAAGTAGAACTTCTGCCCTGGGTGTGCCACATTGCCCTAGAGCTGAAAGGCACAAGGTGCAGGCTTCTTAACAAAGGGCGAGTTGTGCCCCAGAGCATCTTGCTTCCAGCTCTTTGGGAAGCTAAGATACAACTCGCTCTGCACAGTGCTCTTACAGCCTACCGGGAACATCTTTTACAAAGGCCTGTGAAGCGCAGTTTCTTTGCAGGCGTGATCTGGCTGAAGTAGAACTTCTGCCCTATTTGTGCCGCATTGCCCTAGAGCTGAAAGCCACAACATGCAGGCTTCTTAACAAAGGGCATGTTGGGCCCCAATGCATCTTGCTTCCAGCTCTTTGGGAAGCTAAGAAACAACTCGCTCTGCACAGTGCTCTCACAGCCTACCGGGAACATCTCTAACAAAGGCCTGTGAAACGCAGTTTCTTTGCAGGCCTGATCTGGCTGAAGTAGAACTTCTGCTCTGGGTGTGCCACATTGCCCTAGAGCTGAAAGCTACAATGTGCTGTCTCCTTTCCAAAGGGCGAGTTGGGCCCCAGAGCATCTTGCTTCCAGCTCTTTGGGAAGCTAAGAAGCAACTCGCTCTGCACAGTGCTCTTACAGCCTACCGGGAACATCTCTTACAAAGTCCTGTGAAACGCAGTTTCTTTGCAGGCCTGATCTGGATGAAGCAGAACTTCTGCTCTGGGTGTGCCACATTGCCCTAAGGCTGTAAGCTACAACGTGCTGTCTCCTTTCCAAACGGCGAGTTGGGCCCCAGAGCATCTTGCTTCCAGCTCTTAGGGAAGCTAAGAAGCAGCTCGCTCTGCACAGTGCTCTTACAGCTTACCGGGAACATCTCTTACAAAGGCCTGTGAAACGCAGTTTCTTGGCAGGCCTGATCTGGCTGAAGTAGAACTTCTGCCCTGGGTGTGCCACATTGCCCTAGAGCTGAAAGGCACAACGTGCAGGCTTCTTAACAAAGGGTGATTTGGGCCCAGAGCATCTTGCTTCCAGCTCTTGGCAAGCTAAGAAACAACTCGCTCTGCACAGTGCTCTTACAGCCTACCGGGAACATCTCTTACAAAGGCCTGTGAAACGCAGTTTCTATGCAGGCCTGATCTGGCTGAAGTAGACCTTCTGCCCTGGGTGTGCCACATTGCCCTAGAGCTGAAAGGCATAACGTGCAGGCTTCTTAACAAAGGGCGAGTTGGCCCCCAGAGCATCTTGCTTCCAGCTCTTGGGGAAGCTAAGAAACAACTCGCTCTGCACAGTGCTCTTACAGCCTACCGGGAACATCTCTTACAAAGACCTGTGAAACGCTGTTTCTTTGCAGGCCTGATCTGGCTGAAGTAGAACTTCTGCCCTGGGTGTGCCACATTGCCCTAGAGCTCAAAGGCAGAACGTGCAGGCTTCTTAACAAAGGGCGAATTGGGCCCCAGTGCATCTTGCTTCCAGCTCTTTGGGAATCTAAGAAAGAACTCGCTCTGCACAGTGCTCTTACAGCCTACCGGGAACATCTCTGACAAAGGCCTGTGAAACGCAGTTTCTTTGCAGGCCTGATCTGGATGAAGTAGAAGTTCTGCTCTAGGTGTGCCACATTGCCCTAGAGCTGAAAGGCACAACGTGCAGGCTTCTTAACAAAGGGCGAGTTGGGCACCAGATCATCTTGCTTCCAGCTCTTTGGGAAGCTAAGAAACAACTCGCTCTGCACAGTGCTCTTACAGCCTACCGGGAACATCTCTTACAAAGGCCTGTGAAACGCAGTTTCTTGGCAGGCCTGATCTGGATGAAGTAAAACTTCTGCCCTGGGTGTGCCACATTGCCCTAGAGCTGAAAGGCAGAACGTGCAGGCTTCTTAACAAAGGGCGAGTTGGGCCCCGAGCATCTTGCTTCCAGCTCTTGGGAAGCTAAGAAACAACTCGCTCTGCACAGTGCTCTTACAGCCTACCGGGAACATCTCTTACAAAGGCCTGTGAAATGAAGTTTCTTTGCAGGCCTAATCTGGCTCAAGTAGAACTTCTGCCCTCGGTGTGCCACATTGGCCTAGAGCTGAAAGGCACAACGTGCAGGCTTCTTAACAAAGGGCGAGTTGGGCGCCAGAGCATCTTGCTTCCAGCTCTTTGGGAAGCTAAGAAAGAACTCGCTCTGCACAGTGCTCTTACAGCCTACCGGGAACATCTCTTACAAAGGCCTGTGAAACGCAGTTTCTATGCAGGCCTGACCTGGCTGAAGTAGAACTTCTGCCCTGGGTGTGCCACATTGCCCTAGAGCTGAAAGGCACAACGTGCAGGCTTCTTAACAAAGGGCGAGTTGGGCCCCAGAGCATCTTGCTTCCAGCTCTTTGGGAAGCTAAGAAGCAGCTCGCTCTGCACAGTGCTCTTACAGCCTACCGGGAACATCTCTTACAAAGGCCTGTGAAACGCAGATTCTTGGAAGGCCTGATGTGGCTGAAGTAGAACTTCTGCCCTGGGTGTGCCACATTGCCCTAGAGCTGAAAGGAACAACGTGCAGGCTTCTTAACAAAGGGCGATTTAGGCCCAGAGCATCTTGCTTCCAGCTCTTGGGAAGCTAAGAAACAACTCGCTCTGCACAGTGCTCTTACAGCCTACCGGGAACATCTCTTACAAAGGCCTGTGAAACGCAGATTCTTGGAAGGCCTGATGTGGCTGAAGTAGAACTTCTGCCCTGGCTGTGCCACACTGCCCTAGAGCTGAAAGGCACAACGTGCAGGCTTCTTAACAAAGGGCGAGTTGGGCGCCAGAGCATCTTGCTTCCCGCTCTTTGGGAAGCTAAGAAACAACTCGCTCTGCACAGTACTCTTACAGCCTACCGGGAACATCTCTTACAAAGTCCTGTGAAACGCAGTTTCTTTGCAGGCCTGATCTGGCTGATGTAGAACTTCTGCCCTGGGTGTGCCACATTGCCCTAGAGCTGAAAGGCACAACGTGCAGGCTTCTTAACAAAGGGCGAGTTGGGCCCCACAGCATCTTGCTTCCAGCTCTTTGGGAAGCTAAGAAACAACTCGCTCTGCACAGTGCTCTTACAGCCTACCGGGAACATCTCTTACAAAGACCTGTGAAACGCTGTTTCTTTGCAGGCCTGATCTGGCTGAAGTAGAACTTCTGCCCTGGGTGTGCCACATTGCCCTAGAGCTGAAAGGCACAACGTGCAGTCTTCTTAACAAAGGGCGTGTTGGGCCCCAGTGCATCTTCCTTCCAGCTCTTTGGGAAGCTAAGAAACAACTCGCTCTGCACAGTGCTCTTACAGCCTACCGGGAACATCTCTTACAAAGGCCTGTGAAACGCAGTTTCTTTGCAGGCCTGATCTGGCTGAAGTAGAACTTCTGCCCTATGTGTGCCGCATTGCCCTAGAGCTGAAAGCCACAACATGCAGGCTTCTTAACAAAGGGCATGTTGGGCCCCAGTGCATCTTGCTTCCAGCTCTTTGGGAAGCTAAGAAACAACTCGCTCTGCACAGTGCTCTTACAGCCTACAGAGAACATCTCTTACAAAGTCCTGTGAAACGCAGTTTCTTTGCAGGCCTGATCTGGATGAAGCAGAACTTCTGCTCTGGGTGTGCCACATTGCCCTAAGGCTGTAAGCTACAACGTGCTGTTTCCTTTCCAAAGGGCGAGTTGGGCCCCAGAGCATCTTGCTTCCAGCTCTTAGGGAAGCTAAGAAGCAGCTCGCTCTGCACAGTGCTCTTACAGCCTACCGGGAACATCTCTTACAAAGGCCTGTGAAACGCAGTTTCTTGGCAGGCCTGATCTGGCTGAAGTAGAACTTCTGCCCTGGGTGTGCCACATTGCCCTAGAGCTGAAAGGCACAACGTGCAGGCTTCTTAACAAAGGGTGATTTGGGCCCAGAGCATCTTGCTTCCAGCTCTTGGGAAGCTAAGAAACAACTCGCTCTGCACAGTGCTCTTACAGCCTACCGGGAACATCTCTTACAAAGGCCTGTGAAACGCAGTTTCTATGCAGCCCTGATCTGGCTGAAGTAGACCTTCTGCCCTGGGTGTGCCACATTGCCCTAGAGCTGAAAGGCACAACGTGCAGGCTTCTTAACAAAGGGCGAGTTGGCCCCCAGAGCATCTTGCTTCCAGCTTTTTGGGAAGCTAAGAAACAACTCGCTCTGCACAGTGCTCTTACAGCCTACCGGGAACATCTCTTACAAAGACCTGTGAAACGCTGTTTCTTTGCAGGCCTGATCTGGCTGAAGTAGAACTTCTGCCCTGGGTGTGCCACATTGCCCTAGAGCTCAAAGGCACAACGTGCAGGCTTCTTAACAAAGGGCGAATTGGGACCCAGTGCATCTTGCTTCCAGCTCTTTGGGAAGCTAAGAAACAACTCGCTCTGCACAGTGCTCTTACAGCCTACCGGGAACATCTCTGACAAAGGCCTGTGAAACGCAGTTTCTTGGCAGGCCTGATCTGGATGAAGTAGAAGTTCTGCTCTAGGTGTGCCACATTGCCCGAGAGCTGAAAGGCACAACGTGCAGGCTTCTTAACAAAGGGCGAGTTGGGCACCAGATCATCTTGCTTCCAGCTCTTTGGGAAGCTAAGAAACAACTCGCTCTGCACAGTGCTCTTACAGCCTACCGGGAACATGTCTTACAAAGGCCTGTGAAACGCAGTTTCTTGGCAGGCCTGATCTGGATGAAGTAGAACTTCTGCCCTGGGTGTGCCACATTGCCCTAGAGCTGAAAGGCACAACGTGCAGGCTTCTTAACAAAGGGCGAGTTGGGCCCCCGAGCATCTTGCTTCCAGCTCTTGGGAAGCTAAGAAACAACTCGCTCTGCACAGTGCTCTTACAGCCTACCGGGAACATCTCTTACAAAGGCCTGTGAAATGAAGTTTCTTTGGAGGCCTAATCTGGTCAAGTAGAACTTCTGCCCTCGGTGTGCCACATTGCCCTAGAGCTGAAAGGCACAACGTGCAGGCTTCTTAACAAAGGGCGAGTTGGGCGCCACAGCATCTTGCTTCCAGCTCTTTGGGAAGCTAAGAAACAACTCGCTCTGCACAGTGCTCTTACAGCCTACCGAGAACATCTCTTACAAAGGCCTGTGAAACGCAGTTTCTATGCAGGCCTGATCTGGCTGAAGTAGAACTTCTGCCCTGGGTGTGCCACATTGCCCTAGAGCTGAAAGGCACAACATGCAGGCTTCTTAACAAAGGGCGAGTTGGGCCCCAGAGCATCTTGCTTCCAGCTCTTTGGGAAGCTAAGAAGCAGCTCGCTCTGCACAGTACTCTTACAGCCTACCGGGAACATCTCTTACAAAGGCCTGTGAAACGCAGTTTCTTTGCAGGCCTGATCTGGCTGATGTAGAACTTCTGCCCTGGGTGTGCCACATTGCCCTAGAGCTGAAAGGCACAAGGTGCAGGCTTCTTAACAAAGGGCGAGTTGGGCCCCACAGCATCTTGCTTCCAGCTCTTTGGGAAGCTAAGAAACAACTCGCTCTGCACAGTGCTCTTACAGCCTACCGGGAACATCTCTTACAAAGACCTGTGAAACGCTGTTTCTTTGCAGGCCTGATCTGGCTAAGTAGAACTTCTGCCCTGGGTGTGCCACATTGCCCTAGAGCTGAAAGGCACAACGTGCAGGCTTCTTAACAAAGGGCGTGTTGGGCCCCAGTGCATCTTGCTTCCAGCTCTTTGGGAAGCTAAGAAACAACTCGCTCTGCACAGTGCTCTTACAGCCTACCGGGAACATCTCTGACAAAGGCCTGTGAAACGCAGTTTCTTTGCAGGCGTGATCTGGCTGAAGTAGAACTTCTGCCCTATGTGTGCCGCATTGCCCTAGAGCTGAAAGCCACAACATGCAGGCTTCTTAACAAAGGGCATGTTGGGCCCCAGTGCATCTTGCTTCCAGCTCTTTGGGAAGCTAAGAAACAACTCGCTCTGCACAGTGCTCTTACAGCCTACCGGGAACATCTCTAACAAAGGCCTGTGAAACGCAGTTTCTTTGCAGGCCTGATCTGGCTGAAGTAGAACTTCTGCTCTGGGTGTGCCACATTGCCCTAGAGCTGAAAGCTACAATGTGCTGTCTCCTTTCCAAAGGGCGAGTTGGGCCCCAGAGCATCTTGCTTCCAGCTCTTTGGGAAGCTAAGAAGCAACTCGCTCTGCACAGTGCTCTTACAGCCTACCGGGAACATCTCTTACAAAGGCCTGTGAAACGCAGTTTCTTTGCAGGCCTGATCTGGATGAAGCAGAACTTCTGCTCTGGGTGTGCCACATTGCCCTAAGGCTGTAAGCTACAACGTGCTGTCTCCTTTCCAAAGGGCGAGTTGGGCCCCAGAGCATCTTGCTTCCAGCTCTTAGGGAAGCTAAGAAGCAGCTCGCTCTGCACAGTGCTCTTACAGCCTACCGGGAACATCTCTTACAAAGTCCTGTGAAACGCAGTTTCTTGGCAGGCCTGATCTGGCTGAAGTAGAACTTCTGCCTTGGGTGTGCCACACTGCCCTAGAGCTGAAAGGCACAACGTGCAGGCTTCTTAACAAAGGGTGATTTGGGCCCAGAGCATCTTGCTTCCAGCTCTTGGGAAGCTAAGAAACAACTCGCTCTGCACAGTGCTCTTACAGCCTACCGGGAACATCTCTTACAAAGGCCTGTGAAACGCAGTTTCTATGCAGGCCTGATCTGGCTGAAGGAGAACTTCTGCCCTGGGTGTGCCACATTGCCCTAGAGCTGAAAGGCACAACGTGCAGGCTTCTTAACAAAGGGCGAGTTGGGCGCCAGAGCATCTTGCTTCTAGCTGTTTGGGAAGCTAAGAAACAACTCGCTCTGCACAGTACTCTTACAGCCTACCGGGAACATCTCTTACAAAGGCCTGTGAAACGCAGTTTCTTTGCAGGCCTGATCTGGCTGATGTAGAACTTCTGCCCTCGGTGTGCCACATTGCCCTAGAGCTGAAAGGGACAACGTGCAGGCTTCTTAACAAAGGGCGAGTTGGGCGCCAGAGCATCTTCCTTCCAGCTCTTTGGGAAGCTAAGAAACAACTCGCTCTACACAGTGCTCTTACAGCCTACCGTGAACATCTCTGACAAAGGCCTGTGAAACGCAGTTTCTTTGCAGGCCTGATGTGGATGAAGTAGAAGTTCTGCTCTGGGAGTGCCACATTGCCCTAGAGCTGAAAGGCACAACGTGCAGGCTTCTTAACAAAGGGCGAGTTGGGCACCAGAGCATCTTGCTTCCAGCTCTTAGGGAAGCTAAGAAGCAGCTCGCTCTGCACAGTGCTCTTACAGCCTACCGGGAACATCTCTTACAAAGGCCTGTGAAACGCAGTTTCTTTGCAGGCCTGATGTGGCTGAAGTAGAACTTCTGCTCTGGGTGTGCCACATTGCCCTAAGGCTGAAAGCTACAACGTGCTGTCTCCTTTCCAAAGGGCGAGTTGGGCCCCAGAGCATCTTGCTTCCAGCTTTTTGGGAAGCTAAGAAGCAGCTCGCTCTGCATAGTGCTCTTACAGGCTACCGGGAACATCTCTTACAAAGGCCTGTGAAACGCAGTTTCTTTGCAGGCCTTATCTGGCTGAAGTAGAACTTCTGCCCTGGGTGTGCCACATTGCCCTAGAGCTGAAAGCCACAACGTGCAGGCGTCTTAACAAAGGGCGATTTGGGCCCCACAGCATCTTGCTTCCAGCTCTTTGGGAAGCTAAGAAACAACTCGCTCTGCACAGTGCTCTTACAGCCTACCGGGAACATCTCTGACAAAGGCCTGTGAAACGCAGTTTCTTTGCAGGCCTGATCTGTATGAAGTAGAAGTTCTGCTCTGGGAGTGCCACATTGCCCTAGAGCTGAAAGGCACAACGTGCAGGCTTCTTAACAAAGGGCGAGTTGGGCACCAGAGCATCTTGCTTCCAGCTATTTGGGAAGCTAAGAAACAACTCGCTCTGCACAGTGCTCTTACAGCCTACCGGGAACATGTCTTACAAATGCCTGTGAAACGCAGTTTCTTGGCAGGCCTGATCTGGATGAAGTAGAACTTCTGTCCTGTGTGTGCCACATTGCCCTAGAGCTGAAAGGCACAACGTGCAGGCTTCTTAACAAAGGGCGAGTTCGGCCCCAGAGCATCTTGCTTCCAGCTCTTGGGAAGCTAAGAAACAACTCGCTCTGCACAGTGCTCTTACAGCCTACCGGGAACATCTCTTACAAAGGCCTGTGAAATGAAGTTTCTTTGCAGGCCTAATCTGGCTCAAGTAGAACTTCTGCCCTCGGTGTGCCACATTGCCCTAGAGCTGAAAGGCACAACGTGCAGGATTCTTAACAAAGGGCGAGTTGGGCGCCAGAGCATCGTGCTTCCAGCTCTTTGGGAAGCTAAGAAACAACTCGCTCTGCACAGTGCTCTTACAGCCTACCGGGAACATCTCTGACAAAGGCCTGTGAAACGCAGTTTCTTTGCAGGCCTGATCTGGATGAAGTAGAAGTTCTGCTCTAGGTGTGCCACATTGCCCTAGAGCTGAAAGGCACAACGTGCAGGCTTCTTAACAAAGGGCGAGTTGGGCCCCACAGCATCTTGCTTCAAGCTCTTTGGGAAGCTAAGAAACAACTCGCTCTGCACAGTGCTCTTACAGCCTACCGAGAACATGTCTTACAAAGGCCTGTGAAACGCAGTTTCTTGGCAGGCCTGATCTGGATGAAGTAGAACTTCTGCCCTGGGTGTGCCACATTGCCCTAGAGCTGAAAGGCACAACGTGCAGGCTTCTTAACAAAGAGCGAGTTGGGCCCCAGAGCATCTTGCTTCCAGCTCTTGGGAAGCTAAGAAACAACTCGCTCTGCACAGTGCTCTTACAGCCTACCGGGGACATCTCTTACAAAGGCCTGTGAAATGAAGTTTCTTTGCAGGCCTAATCTGGCTCAAGTAGAACTTCTGCCCTCGCTGTGCCACATTGCCCTAGAGCTGAAAGGCACAACGTGCAGGCTTCATAAGAAAGGGCGAGTTGGGCGCCAGAGCATCTTGCTTCCAGCTCTTTGGGAAGCTAAGAAGCAGCTCGCTCTGCACAGTGCTGTTACAGCCTACCGGGAACATCTCTGACAAAGGCCTTTGAAACGCAGATTCTTGGAAGTCCTGATGTGGCTGAAGTAGAACTTCTGCCCTGGGTGTGCCACATTGCCCTAGAGCTGAAAGGCACAACGTGCAGGCTTCTTAACAAAGGGCGATTTGGGCCCAGAGCATCTTGCTTCCAGCTCTTGGGAAGCTAAGAAACAACTCGCTCTGCACAGTGCTCTTACAGCCTACCGGGAACATCTCTTACAAAGGCCTGTGAAACGCAGTTTCTATGCAGGCCTGATCTGGCTGAAGGAGAACTTCTGCCCTGGGTGTGCCACATTGCCCTAGAGCTGAAAGGCACAACGTGCAGGCTTCTTAACAAAGGGCGAGTTGGGCGCCAGAGCATCTTGCTTCCAGCTCTTTGGGAAGCTAAGAAACAACTCGCTCTGTACAGTACTCTTACAGCCTACCGGGAACATCTCTTACAAAGGCCTGTGAAACGCAGTTTCTTTGCAGGCCTGATCTGGCTGATGTAGAGCTTCTGCACAGGGTGTGCCACATTTCCCTAGAGCTGAAAGGCACAACGTGCAGGCTTCTTAACAAAGGGCGAGTTGGGCACCAGAGCTTCTTGCTTCCAGCTATTTGGGAAGAAAGAAACAACTCGCTCTGCACAGTGCTCTTACAGCCTACCGGGAACATGTCTTACAAATGCCTGTGAAACGAAGTTTCTTGGCAGGCCTGATCTGGATGATGTAGAACTTCTGTCCTGGGTGTGCCACATTGCCCTAGAGCTCAAAGGCACAACGTGCAGGCTTCTTAACAAAGGGCGAGTTCGGCCCCAGAGCATCTTGCTTCCAGCTCTTGGGAAGCTAAGAAACAACTCGCTCTGCACAGTGCTCTTACAGCCTACCGGGAACATCTCTTACAAAGGCCTGTGAAATGAAGTTTCTTTGCAGGCCTAATCTGGCTCAAGTAGAACTTCTGCCCTCGCTGTGCCACATTGCCCTAGAGCTGAAAGGCACAACGTGCAGGCTTCTTAACAAAGGGCGAGTTGGGCCCCACAGCATCTTGCTTCCAGCTCTTTGGGAAGCTAAGAAACAACTCGCTCTGCACAGTGCTCTTACAGCCTACCGGGAACATCTCTTACAAAGGCCTGTGAAACGCAGTTTCTTGGCAGGCCTGATCTGGCTGAAGGAGAACTTCTGCCCTGGGTGTGCCACATTTCCCTAGAGCTGAAAGGCACAACGTGCAGGCTTCTTAACAAAGGGCGAGTTGGGACCCAGACCATCTTGCTTCCAGCTCTTTGGTAAGCTAAGAAACAACTCGCTCTGCACAGTGCTCTTACAGCCTACCGGGAACATCTCTTACAAAGGCCTGTGAAACGCAGTTTCTTTGCAGACATTATCTGGCTGAAGTAGAACTTCTGCCATGGGTGTGCAACATTGCCCTAGAGCTGAAAGGCACAACGTGCAGGCTTCTTAACAAAGGGCGAGTTGGGCCCCAGAGCATCTTGCTTCCAGCTCTTTGGGAAGCTGAGAAACAACTCGCTCTGCACAGTGCTCTTACAGCCTACAGGGAACATCTCTTACAAAGTCCTGTGAAACGCAGTTTCTTTGCAGGCCTGTTCTGGATGAAGCAGAACTTCTGCTCTGGGTGTGCCACATTGCCCTAAGGCTGTAAGCTACAAGGTGCTGTCTCCTTTCCAAAGGGCGAGTTGGGCCCCAGAGCATCTTGCTTCCAGCTCTTTGGGAAGCTAAGAAGCAGCTCGCTCTGCACAGTGCTCTTACAGCCTACCGGGAACATCTCTTACAAAGGCCTGTGAAACGCAGATTCTTGGAAGGCCTGATGTGGCTGAAGTAGAACTGCTGCCCTGGGTGTGCCACATTGCCCTAGAGCTGAAAGGCATAACAAAGGGCGATTTGGGACCAGAGCATCTTGCTTCCAGCTCTTGGGAAGCTAAGAAACAACTCGCTCTGCACAGTGCTCTTACAGCCTACGGGGAACATCTCTTACAAAGGCCTGTGAAACGCAGTTTCTATGCAGGCCTGATCTGGCTGAAGGAGAACTTCTGCCCTGGGTGTGCCACATTGCCCTAGAGCTGAAAGGCACAACGTGCAGGCTTCTTAACAAAGGGCGAGTTGGGCGCCAGAGCATCTTGCTTCCAGCTCTTTGGGAAGCTAAGAAGCAGCTCGCTCTGCACAGTGCTCTTACAGCCTACCGGGAACATCTCTTACAAAGGCCTGTGAAACGCAGATTCTTGGCAGGCCTGATGTGGCTGAAGTAGAACTTCTGCCCTGGGTGTGCCACATTGCCCTAGAGCTGAAAGGCACAAGGTGCAGGCTTCTTAACAAAGGGCGAGTTGGGCCCCAGAGCATCTTGCTTCCAGCTCTTTGGGAAGCTAAGATACAACTCGCTCTGCACAGTGCTCTTACAGCCTAACGGGAACATCTTTTACAAAGGCCTGTGAAGCGCAGTTTCTTTGCAGGCGTGATCTGGCTGAAGTAGAACTTCTGCCCTATGTGTGCCGCATTGCCCTAGAGGTGTAAGGCACAACGTGCAGGCTTCTTAACAAAGGGCATGTTGGGCCCCAGTGCATCTTGCTTCCAGCTCTTTGGGAAGCTAAGAAACAACTCGCTCTGCACAGTGCTCTCACAGCCTACCGGGAACATCTCTAACAAAGGCCTGTGAAACGAAGTTTCTTTGCAGGCCTGATCTGGCTGAAGTAGAACTTCTGCTCTGGGTGTGCCACATTGCCCTAGAGCTGAAAGCTACAATGTGCTGTCTCCTTTCCAAAGGGCGAGTTGGGCCCCAGAGCATCTTGCTTCCAGCTCTTTGGGAAGCTAAGAAGCAACTCGCTCTGCACAGTGCTCTTACAGCCTACCGGGAACATCTCTTACAAAGGCCTGTGAAACGCACTTTCGTTGCAGACATTATCTGGCTGAAGTAGAACTTCTGCCCTGGGTGTGCCACATTGCCCTAGAGCTGAAAGGCACAACGTGCAGGCTTCTTAACAAAGGGCGAGTTGGGCTCCAGAGCATCTTGCTTCCAGCTCTTTGGGAAGCTGAGAAACAACTCGCTCTGCACAGTGCTCTTACAGCCTACAGGGAACATCTCTTACAAAGCCCTGTGAAACGCAGTTTCTTTGCAGGCCTGATCTGGATGAAGCAGAACTTCTGCTCTGGGTGTGCCACATTGCCCTAAGGCTGTAAGCTACAACGTGCTGTCTCCTTTCCAAACGGCGAGTTGGGCCCCAGAGCATCTTGCTTCCAGCTCTTAGGGAAGCTAAGAAGCAGCTCGCTCTGCACAGTGCTCTTACAGCTTACCGGGAACATCTCTTACAAAGGCCTGTGAAACGCAGTTTCTTGGCAGGCCTGATCTGGCTGAAGTAGAACTTCTGCCCTGGGTGTGCCACATTGCCCTAGAGCTGAAAGGCACAACGTGCAGGCTTCTTAACAAAGGGTGATTTGGGCCCAGATCATCTTGCTTCCAGCTCTTGGGAAGCTAAGAAACAACTCGCTCTGCACAGTGCTCTTACAGCCTACCGGGAACATCTCTTACAAAGGCCTGTGAAATGCAGTTTCTATGCAGGCCTGATCTGGCTGAAGTAGACCTTCTGCCCTGGGTGTGCCACATTGCCCTAGAGATGAAAGGCATAACGTGCAGGCTTCTTACCAAAGGGCGAGTTGGCCCCCAGAGCATCTTGCTTCCAGCTCTTTGGGAAGCTAAGAAACTACTCGCTCTGCACAGTGCTCTTACAGCCTACCGGGAACATGTCTTACAAAGGCCTGTGAAACGCAGTTTCTTGGCAGGCCTGATCTGGATGAAGTAGAACTTCTGCCCTGGGTGTGCCACATTGCCCTAGAGCTGAAAGGCACAACGTGCAGGCTTCTTAACAAAGGGCGAGTTGGGCCCCGAGCATCTTGCTTCCAGCTCTTGGGAAGCTAAGAAACAACTCGCTCTGCACAGTGCTCTTACAGCCTACCGGGAACATCTCTTACAAAGGCCTGTGAAATGAAGTTTCTTTGCATGCCTAATCTGGCTCAAGTAGAACTTCTGCCCTCGGTGTGCCACAGTGCCCTAGAGCTGAAAGGCACAACGTGCAGGCTTCTTAACAAAGGGCGAGTTGGGCGCCAGAGCATCTTGCTTCCAGCTCTTTGGGAAGCTAAGAAAGAACTCGCTCTGCACAGTGCTCTTACAGCCTACCGGGAACATCTCTTACAAAGGCCTGTGAAACGCAGTTTGTATGCAGGCCTGATCTGGCTGAAGTAGAACTTCTGCCCTGGGTGTGCCACATTGTCCTAGAGCTGAAAGGCACAACGTGCAGGCTTCTTAACAAAGGGCGAGTTGGGCCCCAGAGCATCTTGCTTCCAGCTCTTTGGGAAGCTAAGAAGCAGCTCGCTCTGCACAGTGCTCTTACAGCCTACCGGGAACATCTCTTACAAAGGCCTGTGAAACGCAGATTCTTGGAAGGCCTGATGTGGCTGAAGTAGAACTTCTGCCCTGGGTGTGCCACATTGCCCTAGAGCTGAAAGGCACAACGTGCAGGCTTCTTAACAAAGGGCGATTTAGGCCCAGAGCATCTTTCTTCCAGCTCTTGGGAAGCTAAGAAACAACTCGCTCTGCACAGTGCTCTTACAGCCTACCGGCAACATCTCTTACAAAGGCCTGTGAAACGCAGATTCTTGGAAGGCCTGATGTGGCTGAAGTAGAACTTCTGCCCTGGGTGTGCCACACTGCCCTAGAGCTGAAAGGCACAACGTGCAGGCTTCTTAACAAAGGGCGAGTTGGGCGCCAGAGCATCTTGCTTCCAGCTCTTTGGGAAGCTAAGAAACAACTCGCTCTGCACAGTGCTCTTACAGCCTACCGGGAACATCTCTTACAAAGGCCTGTGAAACGCACTTTCGTTGCAGACATTATCTGGCTGAAGTAGAACTTCTGCCCTGGGTGTGCCACATTGCCCTAGAGCTGAAAGGCACAACGTGCAGGCTTCTTAACAAAGGGCGAGTTGGGCTCCAGAGCATCTTGCTTCCAGCTCTTTGGGAAGCTGAGAAACAACTCGCTCTGCACAGTGCTCTTACAGCCTACAGGTAACATCTCTTACAAAGTCCTGTGAAACGCAGTTTCTTTGCAGGCCTGATCTGGATGAAGCAGAACTTCTGCTCTGGGTGTGCCACATTGCCCTAAGGCTGTAAGCTACAACGTGCTGTCTCCTTTCCAAACGGCGAGTTGGGCCCCAGAGCATCTTGCTTCCAGCTCTTAGGGAAGCTAAGAAGCAGCTCGCTCTGCACAGTGCTCTTACAGCCTACCGGGAACATCTCTTACAAAGACCTGTGAAACGCTGTTTCTTTGCAGGCCTGATCTGGCTGAAGTAGAACTTCTGCCCTGGGTGTGCCACATTGCCCTAGAGCTCAAAGGCACAACGTGCAGGCTTCTTAACAAAGGGCGAATTGGGACCCAGTGCATCTTGCTTCCAGCTCTTTGGGAAGCTAAGAAACAACTCGCTCTGCACAGTGCTCTTACAGCCTACCGGGAACATCTCTGACAAAGGCCTGTGAAACGCAGTTTCTTTGCAGGCCTGATCTGGATGAAGTAGAAGTTCTGCTCTAGGTGTGCCACATTGCCCTAGAGCTGAAAGGCACAACGTGCAGGCTTCTTAACAAAGGGCGAGTTGGGCACCAGATCATCTTGCTTCCAGCTCTTTGGGAAGCTAAGAAACAACTCGCTCTGCACAGTGCTCTTACAGCCTACCGGGAACATGTCTTACAAAGGTCTGTGAAACGCAGTTTCTTGGCAGGCCTGATCTGGATGAAGTAGAACTTCTGCCCTGGGTGTGCCACATTGCCCTAGAGCTGAAAGGCACAACGTGCAGGCTTCTTAACAAAGGGCGAGTTGGGCCCCCGAGCATCTTGCTTCCAGCTCTTGGGAAGCTAAGAAACAACTCGCTCTGCACAGTGCTCTTACAGCCTACCGGGAACATCTCTTACAAAGGCCTGTGAAATGAAGTTTCTTTGCAGGCCTAATCCGGCTCAAGTAGAACTTCTGCCCTCGGTGTGCCACATTGCCCTAGAGCTGAAAGGCACAACGTGCAGGCTTCTTAACCAAGGGCGAGTTGGGCCCCAGAGCATCTTGCTTCCAGCTCTTTGGGAAGCTAAGAAACAACTCGCTCTGCACAGTGCTCTTACAGCCTACCGAGAACATCTCTTACAAAGGCCTGTGAAACGCAGTTTCTTTGCAGGCCTGATCTGGCTGAAGTAGAACTTCTGCCCTGGGTGTGCCACATTGCCCTAGAGCTGAAAGGCACAACATGCAGGCTTCTTAACAAAGGGCGAGTTGGGCCCCAGTGCATCTTGCTTCCAGCTCTTTGGGAAGCTAAGAAGCAGCTCGCTCTGCACAGTACTCTTACAGCCTACCGGGAACATCTCTTACAAATGCCTGTGAAACGCAGTTTCTTTGCAGGCCTGATCTGGCTGAAGTAGAACTTCTGCCCTGGGTGTGCCACATTGCCCTAGAGCTGAAAGGCACAACGTGCAGGCTTCTTAACAAAGGGCGAGTTGGGCCCCAGAGCATCTTGCTTCCAGCTCTTTGGGAAGCTAAGAAACAACTCGCTCTGCACAGTGCTCTTACAGCCTACCGGGAACATCTCTTACAAAGTCCTGTGAAATGCAGTTTCTTTGCAGCCCTGATCTGGCTGAAGTAGAACTTCTGAGCTGGGTGTGCCACAGTGCCCTAGAGCTGAAAGGCACAACGTGCAGGCTTCTTAACAAAGGGCGAGTTGGGCCCCAGAGCATCTTGCTTCCAGGTCTTTGGAA
Source organism: Equus przewalskii (assembly GCF_037783145.1). Classification (NCBI taxonomy): domain Eukaryota; kingdom Metazoa; phylum Chordata; class Mammalia; order Perissodactyla; family Equidae; genus Equus; species Equus przewalskii. The sequence goes on along the minus strand of NW_027227346.1, from coordinate 196,406 downwards.
AGCTAAGAAACAACTCGCTCTGCACAGTGCTCTTACAGCCTACCAAGAACATCTCTTACAAAGGCCTGTGAAACGCAGTTTCTTTGCAGACATTATCTGGCTGAAGTAGAACTTCTGCCCTGGGTGTGCCACAGTGCCCTAGAGCTGAAAGGCAAAACGTGCAGGCTTCTTAACAAAGGGCGAGTTGGTCCCCAGAGCATCTTGCTTCCAGCTCTTTGGGAAGCTAAGAAACAACTCGCTCTGCGCAGTGCTCTTACAGCCTACAGGGAACATCTCTTACAAAGGCCTGTGAAACGCAGTTTCTATGCAGGCCTTATCTGGCTGAAGTAGAACTTCTGCCCTCGGTGTGCCACATTGCCCTAGAGCTGAAAGGGACAACGTGCAGGCTTCTTAACAAAGGGCGGGTTGGGCGCCAGAGCATCTTGCTTCCAGCTCTTTGGGAAGCTAAGAAACAACTCGCTCTGCACAGTGCTCTTACAGCCTACCGGGAACATCACTTACAAAGGCCTGTGAAATGCAGTTTCTTTGCAGGCCTGATCTGGCTGAAGTAGAACTTCTGCCCTGGGTGTGCCACATTGCCGTAGAGCTGAAAGGCACAACGTGCAGGCTTCTTAACAAAGGGCGAGTTGGGCACCAGAGCATCTTGCTTCCAGCTCTTTGGGAAGCTAAGAAACAACTCGCTCTGCACAGTGCTCTTACAGCCTACCGGGAACATCTCTTACAAAGTCCTGTGAAATGCAGTTTCTTTGCAGCCCTGATCTGGCTGAAGTAGAACTTCTGAGCTGGGTGTGCCACAGTGCCCTAGAGCTGAAAGGCACAACGTGCAGGCTTCTTAACAAAGGGCGAGTTGGGCCCCAGAGCATCTTGCTTCCAGGTCTTTGGAAAGCTAAGAAACAACTCGCTCTGCACAGTGCTCTTACAGCCTACCAAGAACATCTCTTACAAAGGCCTGTGAAACGCAGTTTCTTTGCAGACATTATCTGGCTGAAGTAGAACTTCTGCCCTGGGTGTGCAACAGTGCCCTAGAGCTGAAAGGCAAAACGTGCAGGCTTCTTAACAAAGGGCGAGTTGGGCCCCAGAGCATCTTGCTTCCAGCTCTTTGGGAAGCTAAGAAACAACTCGCTCTGCGCAGTGCTCTTACAGCCTACAGGGAACATCTCTTACAAAGGCCTGTGAAACGCAGTTTCTATGCAGGCCTTATCTGGCTGAAGTAGAACTTCTGCCCTCGGTGTGCCACATTGCCCTAGAGCTGAAAGGGACAACGTGCAGGCTTCTTAACAAAGGGCGGGTTGGGCCCCAGAGCATCTTGCTTCCAGCTCTTTGGGAAGCTAAGAAACAACTCGCTCTGCACAGTGCTCTTACAGCCTACCGGGAACATCTCTTACAAAGGCCTGTGAAACGCAGTTTCTTTGCAGGCCTGCTCTGGCTGAAGTAGAACTTCTGAGCTGGGTGTGCCACATTGCCCTAGAGCTGAAAGGCACAACGTGCAGGCTTCTTAACAAAGGACGAGTTGGGCCCCAGAGCATCTTGCCTCCAGCTCTTTGGGAAGCTAAGAAACAACTCGCTCTGCACAGTGCTCTTACAGCCTACTGGGAATATCTCTTACAAAGGCCTGTGAAACGCAGTTTCTTTGCAGGCCTGATCTGGCTGAAGTAGAACTTCTGCCCTGGGTGTGCCACATTGCCCTAGAGCTGAAAGGCACAACGTGCAGGCTTCTTAACAAAGGGCAAGTTGGGCCCCAGAGCATCTTGCTTCCAGCTCTTTGGGAAGCTAAGAAACAACTCGCTCCGCACAGTGCTCTTACAGACTACCGGGAACATCTCTTACACAGGCCTGTGAAACGCAGTTTCTTTGCAGGCCTGATCTGGCGGAAGTAGAACTTCTGCCCTGGTAGTGCCACATTGCCCTAGAGCTGAAAGGCACAACGTGCAGGCTTCTTAACAAAGGGCGAGTTGGGCCTCACAGCATCTTGCTTCCAGCTCTTTGGGAAGCTAAGAAACAACTCGCTCTGCACAGTGCTCTTACAGCCTACCGGGAACATCTCTTACAAAGGCCTGTGAAACACACTTTCTTTGCAGGCCTGATCTGGCTGAAGTAGAATTTCTGCCCTGGGTGTGCCACATTGCCCTAGAGCTGAAAGGCACAACGTGCAGGCTTCTTAACAAAGGGCGAGTTGGGCGCCAGATCATCTTGCTTCCAGCTCTTTGGGAAGTTAAGAAGAAACTCGCTCTGCACAGTGCTCTTACAGCCTACCGGGAACATCTTTTACAAAGGCCTGTGAAACGCAGTTTCTTTGGAGGCCTGATCTGGCTGAAGTAGAACTTCTGCCCTGGGTGTGCCACATTGCCCTAGAGTTGAAAGTCACAACGTGCAGGCTTCTTAACAAAGGGCGTGTTGGGCCCCAGTGCATCTTGCTTCCAGCTCTTTGGGAATCTAAGAAAGAACTCGCTCTGAACAGTGATCTTACAGCCTACCGGGAACATCTCTTACAAAGGCCTGTGAAACGCAGTCTCTTTGCAGGCCTGATCTGGCTGAAGTAGAACTTCTGCTCTTGGTGTGCCACATTGCCCTAGAGCTGAAAGCTACAACGTGCTGTCTCCTTTCAAAAGGGCGAGTTGGGCCCCAGAGCATCTTCCTTCCAGCTCTTTGGGAAGCTAAGAAACAACTCGCTCTGCACAGTGCTTTTACAGCCTACCGGGAACATCTCTTACAAAGGCCTGTGAAATGCAGTTTCTTTGCAGGCCTGATCTGGCTGAAGTAGAACTTCTGAGCTGGGTGTGCCACATTGCCCTAGAGCTGAAAGTCACAACGTTCAGGCTTCTTAACAAAGGGCGAGTTGTTCCCCAGAGCATCTTGCTTCCAGGTCTTTGGAAAGCTAAGAAACAACTCGCTCTGCACAGTGCTCTTACAGCCTACCAAGAACATCTCTTACAAAGGCCTGTGAAACGCAGTTTCTTTGCAGACATTATCTGGCTGAAGTAGAACTTCTGCCCTGGGTGTGCAACAGTGCCTTAGAGCTGACAGGCAAAACGTGCAGGCTACTTAACAAAGGGCGAGTTGGGCCCCAGAGCATCTTGCTTCCAGCTCTTTGGGAAGTAAGAAACAACTCGCTCTGCGCAGTGCTCTTACAGCCTACAGGGAACATCTCTTACAAAGGCCTGTGAAACGCAGTTTCTTTGCAGGCCTGATCTGGCTGAAGTAGAACTTCTGCCCTGGGTGTGCCACATTGCCCTAGAGTTGAAAGGCACAACGTGCAGGCTTCTTAACAAAGGGCGAGTTGGGCCCCACAGCATCTTGATTCCAGCTCTTTGGGAAGCTAAGAAACAACTCGCTCATCACAGTTCTCTTACAGCCTACCGGGAACATCTCTTACAAAGGCCTGTGAAACGCAGTTTCTTTGCAGGCCTGATCTGACTGAAGTAGAACTTCTGCCCTGGGTGTGCCACATTGCCCTAGAGCTGAAAGGCACAACGTGCAGGCTTCTTAACGAAGGGCGAGTTGGGCCCCAGAGCATCTTGCTTCCAGCTCTTTGGGAAGATAAGAAACAACTCGCTCTGCACACTGCTCTTACAGCCTACCGGGAACATATCTTACAAAGGCCTGTGAAACGCAGTTTCTTTGCAGGCCTGATCTGGCTGAAGTAGAACTTCTGCCCTGGGTGTGCCACATTGCCCTAGAGCTGAAAGGCACAACGTGCAGGCTTCTTAACGAAGGGCGAGTTGGGCCCCAGAGCATCTTGCTTCCAGCTCTTTGGGAAGCTAAGAAACAACTCGCTCTGCACAGTGCTCTTACAGCCTACCGGGAACATCTCTTACAAAGGACTGTGAAACGCAGTTTCTTTGCAGGCCTGCTCTGGCTGAAGTAGAACTTCTGCCCTGGGTGTGCCACATTGCCCTAGAGCTGAAAGGCACAACGTGCAGGCTTCTTAACAAAGGACGAGTTGGGCCCCAGAGCATCTTGCCTCCAGCTCTTTGGGAAGCTAAGAAACAACTTGCTCTGCACAGTGCTCTTACAGCCTACCGGGAACATCTCTTACAAAGGCCTGTGAAACGCAGTTTCTTTGCAGGCCTGATCTGGCTGAAGTAGAACTTCTGCCCTGGGTGTGCCACATTGCCCTAGAGCTGCAAGGCACAACGTGCAGGCTTCTTAACAAAGGGCGAGTTGGGCCCCAGAGCATCTTGCTTCCAGCTCTTTGGGAAGCTAAGAAACAACTCGCTCTGCGCAGTGCTCTTACAGCCTACAGGGAACATCTCTTACAAAGGCCTGTGAAACGCAGTTTCTATGCAGGCCTTATCTGGCTGAAGTAGAACTTCTGCCCTCGGTGTGCCACATTGCCCTAGAGCTGAAAGGGACAACGTGCAGGCTTCTTAACAAAGGGCGGGTTGGGCCCCAGAGCATCTTGCTTCCAGCTCTTTGGGAAGCTAAGAAACAACTCGCTCTGCACAGTGCTCTTACAGCCTACCGGGAACATCTCTTACAAAGGCCTGTGAAACGCAGTTTCTTTGCAGGCCTGCTCTGGCTGAAGTAGAACTTCTGAGCTGGGTGTGCCACATTGCCCTAGAGCTGAAAGGCACAACGTGCAGGCTTCTTAACAAAGGACGAGTTGGGCCCCAGAGCATCTTGCCTCCAGCTCTTTGGGAAGCTAAGAAACAACTCGCTCTGCACAGTGCTCTTACAGCCTACTGGGAATATCTCTTACAAAGGCCTGTGAAACGCAGTTTCTTTGCAGGCCTGATCTGGCTGAAGTAGAACTTCTGCCCTGGGTGTGCCACATTGCCCTAGAGCTGAAAGGCACAACGTGCAGGCTTCTTAACAAAGGGCAAGTTGGGCCCCAGAGCATCTTGCTTCCAGCTCTTTGGGAAGCTAAGAAACAACTCGCTCCGCACAGTGCTCTTACAGACTACCGGGAACATCTCTTACACAGGCCTGTGAAACGCAGTTTCTTTGCAGGCCTGATCTGGCGGAAGTAGAACTTCTGCCCTGGTAGTGCCACATTGCCCTAGAGCTGAAAGGCACAACGTGCAGGCTTCTTAACAAAGGGCGAGTTGGGCCTCACAGCATCTTGCTTCCAGCTCTTTGGGAAGCTAAGAAACAACTCGCTCTGCACAGTGCTCTTACAGCCTACCGGGAACATCTCTTACAAAGGCCTGTGAAACACACTTTCTTTGCAGGCCTGATCTGGCTGAAGTAGAATTTCTGCCCTGGGTGTGCCACATTGCCCTAGAGCTGAAAGGCACAACGTGCAGGCTTCTTAACAAAGGGCGAGTTGGGCGCCAGATCATCTTGCTTCCAGCTCTTTGGGAAGTTAAGAAGAAACTCGCTCTGCACAGTGCTCTTACAGCCTACCGGGAACATCTTTTACAAAGGCCTGTGAAACGCAGTTTCTTTGGAGGCCTGATCTGGCTGAAGTAGAACTTCTGCCCTGGGTGTGCCACATTGCCCTAGAGTTGAAAGTCACAACGTGCAGGCTTCTTAACAAAGGGCGTGTTGGGCCCCAGTGCATCTTGCTTCCAGCTCTTTGGGAATCTAAGAAAGAACTCGCTCTGAACAGTGATCTTACAGCCTACCGGGAACATCTCTTACAAAGGCCTGTGAAACGCAGTCTCTTTGCAGGCCTGATCTGGCTGAAGTAGAACTTCTGCTCTTGGTGTGCCACATTGCCCTAGAGCTGAAAGCTACAACGTGCTGTCTCCTTTCAAAAGGGCGAGTTGGGCCCCAGAGCATCTTCCTTCCAGCTCTTTGGGAAGCTAAGAAACAACTCGCTCTGCACAGTGCTTTTACAGCCTACCGGGAACATCTCTTACAAAGGCCTGTGAAATGCAGTTTCTTTGCAGGCCTGATCTGGCTGAAGTAGAACTTCTGAGCTGGGTGTGCCACATTGCCCTAGAGCTGAAAGTCACAACGTTCAGGCTTCTTAACAAAGGGCGAGTTGTTCCCCAGAGCATCTTGCTTCCAGGTCTTTGGAAAGCTAAGAAACAACTCGCTCTGCACAGTGCTCTTACAGCCTACCAAGAACATCTCTTACAAAGGCCTGTGAAACGCAGTTTCTTTGCAGACATTATCTGGCTGAAGTAGAACTTCTGCCCTGGGTGTGCAACAGTGCCTTAGAGCTGACAGGCAAAACGTGCAGGCTACTTAACAAAGGGCGAGTTGGGCCCCAGAGCATCTTGCTTCCAGCTCTTTGGGAAGTAAGAAACAACTCGCTCTGCGCAGTGCTCTTACAGCCTACAGGGAACATCTCTTACAAAGGCCTGTGAAACGCAGTTTCTTTGCAGGCCTGATCTGGCTGAAGTAGAACTTCTGCCCTGGGTGTGCCACATTGCCCTAGAGTTGAAAGGCACAACGTGCAGGCTTCTTAACAAAGGGCGAGTTGGGCCCCACAGCATCTTGATTCCAGCTCTTTGGGAAGCTAAGAAACAACTCGCTCATCACAGTTCTCTTACAGCCTACCGGGAACATCTCTTACAAAGGCCTGTGAAACGCAGTTTCTTTGCAGGCCTGATCTGACTGAAGTAGAACTTCTGCCCTGGGTGTGCCACATTGCCCTAGAGCTGAAAGGCACAACGTGCAGGCTTCTTAACGAAGGGCGAGTTGGGCCCCAGAGCATCTTGCTTCCAGCTCTTTGGGAAGATAAGAAACAACTCGCTCTGCACACTGCTCTTACAGCCTACCGGGAACATATCTTACAAAGGCCTGTGAAACGCAGTTTCTTTGCAGGCCTGATCTGGCTGAAGTAGAACTTCTGCCCTGGGTGTGCCACATTGCCCTAGAGCTGAAAGGCACAACGTGCAGGCTTCTTAACGAAGGGCGAGTTGGGCCCCAGAGCATCTTGCTTCCAGCTCTTTGGGAAGCTAAGAAACAACTCGCTCTGCACAGTGCTCTTACAGCCTACCGGGAACATCTCTTACAAAGGACTGTGAAACGCAGTTTCTTTGCAGGCCTGCTCTGGCTGAAGTAGAACTTCTGCCCTGGGTGTGCCACATTGCCCTAGAGCTGAAAGGCACAACGTGCAGGCTTCTTAACAAAGGACGAGTTGGGCCCCAGAGCATCTTGCCTCCAGCTCTTTGGGAAGCTAAGAAACAACTTGCTCTGCACAGTGCTCTTACAGCCTACCGGGAACATCTCTTACAAAGGCCTGTGAAACGCAGTTTCTTTGCAGGCCTGATCTGGCTGAAGTAGAACTTCTGCCCTGGGTGTGCCACATTGCCCTAGAGCTGCAAGGCACAACGTGCAGGCTTCTTAACAAAGGGCGAGTTGGGCCCCAGAGCATCTTGCTTCCAGCTCTTTGGGAAGCTAAGAAACAACTCGCTCTGCACAGTGCTCTTACAGCCTACCGGGAACATCTCTTACAAAGGCCTGTGAAACGCAGTTTCTTTGCAGGCCTGATCTGGCTGAAGTAGAACTTCTGCTCTGGGTGTGCCACATTGCCCTAGAGCTGAAAGGCACAACGTGCAGGCTTCTTAACAAAGGGTGAGTTGGGCCCAGAGTATCTTGCTTCCAGCTCTTGGGAAGCTAAGAAACAACTCGCTCTGCACAGTGCTCTTACAGCCTACCGGGAACATCTCTTACAGAGGCCTGTGAAACGCAGTTTCTTTGCAGGCCTGATCTGGCTGAAGTAGAACTTCTGCCCTGGGTGTGCCACATTGTCCTAGAGCTGAAAGGCACAACGTGCAGGCTTCTTAACAAAGGGCGAGTTGGGCCCCAGAGCATCTTGCTTCCAGCTCTTTGGGAAGCTAAGAAACAACTCGCTCTGCACAGTGCTCTTACAGCCTACCGGCAACATCTCTTACAGAGGCCTGTGAAACGCAGTTTCTTTGCAGGCCTGATCTGGCTGAAGTAGAACTTCTGCCCTGGGTGTGCCACACTGCCCTAGAGCTGAAAGGCACAACGTGCAGGCTTCTTAACAAAGGGCGAGTAGGGCCCCAGAGCATCTTGCTTCCAGCTCTTTGGGAAGCTAAGAAACAACTCGCTCTGCACACTGCTCTTACAGCCTACCGGGAATATCTCTTACAAAGGCCTGTGAAACGCAGTTTCCTTACAGGCGTGATCTGGCTGAAGTAGAACTTCTGAGCTGGGTGTGCCACATTGCCCTAGAGCTGAAAGGCACAACGTTCAGGCTTCTTACCAAAGGGCGTGTCTGGCCCCAGAGCATCTTGCTTCCAGCTCTTTGGGAAGCTAAGAAGCAACTCGCTCTGCACAGTGCTCTTACAGCCTACCGGGAACATCTCTTACAAAGGCCTGTGAAACGCAGTTTCTTTGCAGGCCTGATCTGGCTGAAGTAGAACTTCTGCCCTGGGTGTGCGACATTGCCCTAGAGCTGAAAGGCACAACGTGCAGGCTTCTTAACAAAGGGCGAGTTGGGCCCCAGAGCATCTTGCTTCCAGCTCTTTGGGAAGCTAAGAAACAACTCGCTCTGCACAGTGCTCTTACAGCCTACCGGGAACATCTCTTACAAAGGCCTGTGAAACGCAGTTTCTTTGCAGGCCTGATCTGGCGGAAGTAGAACTTCTGCCCTGGTAGTGCCACATTGCCCTAGAGCTGAAAGGCACAACGTGCAGGCTTCTTAACAAAGGGCGAGTTGGGCCCCAGAGCATCTTGCTTCCAGCTCTTTGGGAAGCTAAGAAACAACTCGCTCTGCACAGTGCTCTTACAGCCTACCGGGAACATCTCTTACAAAGGCCTGTGAAACGCAGGTTCTTTGCAGGCCTGATCTGGCTGAAGTAGAACTTCTGCTCTGGGTGTGCCACATTGCCCTAGAGCTGAAAGGCACAACGTGCAGGCTTCTTAACAAAGGGTGATTTGGGCCCATAGTATCTTGCTTCCAGCTCTTGGGAAGCTAAGAAACAACTCGCTCTGCACCGTGCTCTTACAGCCTACCGGGAACATCTCTTACAGAGGCCTGTGAAACGCATTTTCTTTGCAGGCCTGATCTGGCTGAAGTAGAACTTCTGCCCTGGGTGTGCCACATTGTCCTAGAGCTGAAAGGCACAACGTGCAGGCTTCTTAACAAAGGGCGAGTTGGGCCCCAGAGCATCTTGCTTCCAGCTCTTTGGGAAGCTAAGAAACAACTCGCTCTGCACAGTGCTCTTACAGCCTACCGGCAACATCTCTTACAGAGGCCTGTGAAACGCAGTTTCTTTGCAGGCCTGATCTGTCTGAAGTAGAACTTCTGCCCTGGGTGTGCCACACTGCCCTAGAGCTGAAAGGCACAACGTGCAGGCTTCTTAACGAAGGGCGAGTTGGGCCCCAGAGCATCTTGCTTCCAGCTATTTGGGAAGCTAAGAAACAACTCGCTCTGCACAGTGCTCTTACAGCCTACCGGGAACATCTCTTACAAAGGCCTGTGAAACGCATTTTCTTTGCAGGCCTGATCTGGCTGAAGTAGAACTTCTGCCCTCGGTGTGCCACATTGCCCTAGAGCTGAAAGGCACAACGTGCAGGCTTCTTAAGAAAGGGCGAGTTGGGCCCCAGAGCATCTTGCTTCCAGCTCTTTGGGAAGCTAAGCAACAACTCGCTCTGCACAGTGCTCTTAGAGCCTACAGGGAACATCTCTTACAAAGGCCTGTGAAACGCAGTTTCTTTGCAGGCCTGATCTGGCTGAAGTAGAACTTCTGCCCTGGGTGTGAAACATTGCCCTAGAGCTGAAAGGCATAACGTGCAGGCTTCTTAACAAAGAGCGAGTTGGGCCCCTGAGCATCTTGCTTCCAGCTCTTTGGGAAGCTAAGAAACAACTCGCTCTGCACAGTTCTCTTACAGCCTACCGGGAACATCTCTTACAAAGGCCTGTGAAACGCAGTTTCTTGGCAGGCCTGATCTGGCTGAAGTAGAACTTCTGCCCTGGGTGTGCCACATTGCCCTAGAGCTGAAAGGCACAACGTGCATGCTTCTTAACAAAGGGCGAGTTGGGCCCAGAGCATGTGTCTTCCACCTCTTTGGGAAGCTAAGAAACAACTCGCTCTGCACAGTGCTCTTACAGCCTAACCTAAACATCTCTTACAAAGGCCTGTGAAACGCAGTTTCTTTGCAGGCCTAATCTGGCTGGAGTAGAACTTCTGCCCTCGGTGTGCCACATTGCCCTAGAGCTGAAAGGCACAACGTGCAGGCTCCTTAACAAAGGGCGAGTTGGGCCCCACTGCATCTTGCTTCCAGCTCTTTGGGAAGCTAAGAAACAACTCGCTCTGCACAGTGCTCTTACAGCCTACCGGGAACATCTCTTAAAAAGGCCTGTGAAACGCAGTTTCTTTGCAGGCCTGATCTGGCTGAAGTAGAACTTCTGCCCTGGGTGTGCCACATTGCCCTAGAGCTGAAAGGCACAACGTGCAGGCTTCTTAACAAAGGGCGAGTTGGGCCCCAGAGCATCTTGCTTCCAGCTCTTTGGGAAGCTAAGAAACAACTCGCTCTGCACAGTGCTCGTACAGCCTACCGGGAACATCTCTTACAAAGGCCTGTGAAACGCAGTTTCTTTGCAGGCCTGATCTGGCTGAAGTAGAACTTCTGCTCTGGGTGTGCCAGATTGCCCTAGCGCTGAAAGGCACAACGTGCAGGCTTCTTAACAAAGGGTGAGTTGGGCCCAGAGTATCTTGCTTCCAGCTCTTGGGAAGCTAAGAAACAACTCGCTCTGCACCGTGCTCTTACAGCCTACCGGGAACATCTCTTACAGAGGCCTGTGAAACGCAGTTCCTTTGCAGGCCTGATCTGGCGGAAGTAGAACTTCTGCCCTGGTAGTGCCACATTGCCCTAGAGCTGAAAGGCACAACGTGCAGGCTTCTTAACAAAGGGCGAGTTGGGCCCCACAGCATCTTGCTTCCAGCTCTTTGGGAAGCTAAGAAACAACTCGCTCTGCACAGTGCTCTTACAGCCTACCGGGAGCATCTCTTACAAAGGCCTGTGAAACGTAGTTTCTTTGCAGGCCTGATCTGGCTGAAGTAGAACTTCTGCCCTGGGTGTGCGACATTGCCCTAGAGCTGAAAGGCACAACGTGCAGGCTTCTTAACAAAGGGCGAGTTGGGCCCCAGAGCATCTTGCTTCCAGCTCTTTGGGAAGCTAAGAAACAACTCGCTCTGCACAGTGCTCTTACAGCCTACCGGGAACATCTCTTACAAAGGCCTGTGAAACGCAGGTTCTTTGCAGGCCTGATCTGGCTGAAGTAGAACTTCTGCTCTGGGTGTGCCACATTGCCCTAGAGCTGAAAGGCACAACGTGCAGGCTTCTTAACAAAGGGTGATTTGGGCCCATAGTATCTTGCTTCCAGCTCTTGGGAAGCTAAGAAACAACTCGCTCTGCACCGTGCTCTTACAGCCTACCGGGAACATCTCTTACAGAGGCCTGTGAAACGCATTTTCTTTGCAGGCCTGATCTGGCTGAAGTAGAACTTCTGCCCTGGGTGTGCCACATTGTCCTAGAGCTGAAAGGCACAACGTGCAGGCTTCTTAACAAAGGGCGAGTTGGGCCCCAGAGCATCTTGCTTCCAGCTCTTTGGGAAGCTAAGAAACAACTCGCTCTGCACAGTGCTCTTACAGCCTACCGGCAACATCTCTTACAGAGGCCTGTGAAACGCAGTTTCTTTGCAGGCCTGATCTGGCTGAAGTAGAACTTCTGCCCTGGGTGTGCCACATTGCCCTAGAACTGAAAGGCACAACATGCAGGCTTCTTAACAAAGGGCGAGTTTGGCCCCATAGCATCTTGCTTCCAGCTCTTTGGGAAGCTAAGAAACAACTCGCTCTGCACAGTGCTCTTACAGCCTACCGGCAACATCTCTTACAGAGGCCTGTGAAACGCAGTTTCTTTGCAGGCCTGATCTGGCTGAAGTAGAACTTCTGCCCTGGGTGTGCCACATTGCCCTAGAGCTGAAAGGCACAACGTGCAGGCTTCTTAACAAAGGGCGAGTTGGGCCCCACAGCATCTTGCTTCCAGCTCTTTGGGAAGCTAAGAAACAACTCGCTCTGCACAGTGCTCTTACAGCCTACCGGGAGCATCTCTTACAAAGGCCTGTGAAACGTAGTTTCTTTGCAGGCCTGATCTGGCTGAAGTAGAACTTCTGCCCTGGGTGTGCGACATTGCCCTAGAGCTGAAAGGCACAACGTGCAGGCTTCTTAACAAAGGGCGAGTTGGGCCCCAGAGCATCTTGCTTCCAGCTCTTTGGGAAGCTAAGAAACAACTCGCTCTGCACAGTGCTCTTACAGCCTACCGGGAACATCTCTTACAAAGGCCTGTGAAACGCAGGTTCTTTGCAGGCCTGATCTGGCTGAAGTAGAACTTCTGCTCTGGGTGTGCCACATTGCCCTAGAGCTGAAAGGCACAACGTGCAGGCTTCTTAACAAAGGGTGATTTGGGCCCATAGTATCTTGCTTCCAGCTCTTGGGAAGCTAAGAAACAACTCGCTCTGCACCGTGCTCTTACAGCCTACCGGGAACATCTCTTACAGAGGCCTGTGAAACGCATTTTCTTTGCAGGCCTGATCTGGCTGAAGTAGAACTTCTGCCCTGGGTGTGCCACATTGTCCTAGAGCTGAAAGGCACAACGTGCAGGCTTCTTAACAAAGGGCGAGTTGGGCCCCAGAGCATCTTGCTTCCAGCTCTTTGGGAAGCTAAGAAACAACTCGCTCTGCACAGTGCTCTTACAGCCTACCGGCAACATCTCTTACAGAGGCCTGTGAAACGCAGTTTCTTTGCAGGCCTGATCTGGCTGAAGTAGAACTTCTGCCCTGGGTGTGCCACACTGCCCTAGAGCTGAAAGGCACAACGTGCAGGCTTCTTAACAAAGGGCGAGTTGGGCCCCAGAGCATCTTGCTTCCAGCTATTTGGGAAGCTAAGAAACAACTCGCTCTGCACAGTGCTCTTACAGCCTACAGGGAACATCTCTTACAAAGGCCTGTGAAACGCAGTTTCTTTGCAGGCCTGATCTGGCTGAAGTAGAACTTCTGCCCTGGGTGTGAAACATTGCCCTAGAGCTGAAAGGCATAACGTGCAGGCTTCTTAACAAAGGGCGAGTTGGGCCCAGAGCATGTTGCTTCCACCTCTTTGGGAAGCTAAGAAACAACTCGCTCTGCACAGTGCTCTTACAGCCTAACCTAAACATCTCTTACAAAGGCCTGTGAAACGCAGTTTCTTTGCAGGCCTAATCTGGCTGGAGTAGAACTTCTGCCCTCGGTGTGCCACATTGCCCTAGAGCTGAAAGGCACAACGTGCAGGCTCCTTAACAAAGGGCGAGTTGGGCCCCACTGCATCTTGCTTCCAGCTCTTTGGGAAGCTAAGAAACAACTCGCTCTGCACAGTGCTCTTACAGCCTACCGGGAACATCTCTTAAAAAGGCCTGTGAAACGCAGTTTCTTTGCAGGCCTGATCTGGCTGAAGTAGAACTTCTGCCCTGGGTGTGCCACATTGCCCTAGAGCTGAAAGGCACAACGTGCAGGCTTCTTAACAAAGGGCGAGTTGGGCCCCAGAGCATCTTGCTTCCAGCTCTTTGGGAAGCTAAGAAACAACTCGCTCTGCACAGTGCTCGTACAGCCTACCGGGAACATCTCTTACAAAGGCCTGTGAAACGCAGTTTCTTTGCAGGCCTGATCTGGCTGAAGTAGAACTTCTGCTCTGGGTGTGCCACATTGCCCTAGCGCTGAAAGGCACAACGTGCAGGCTTCTTAACAAAGGGTGAGTTGGGCCCAGAGTATCTTGCTTCCAGCTGTTGGGAAGCTAAGAAACAACTCGCTCTGCACCGTGCTCTTACAGCCTACCGGGAACATCTCTTACAGAGGCCTGTGAAACGCAGTTCCTTTGCAGGCCTGATCTGGCTGAAGTAGAACTTCTGAGCTGGGTGTGCCACATTGCCCTAGAGCTGAAAGGCACAACGTGCAGGCTTCTTAACAAAGGGCGAGTTGGGCCCCACAGCATATTGCTTCAAGCTCTTTGCGAAGCTAAGAAACAACTCGCTATGCACACTGCTCTTACAGGCTACCGAGAACATCTCTTACAAAGGCCTGTGAAATGCAGTTTCTTTGCAGGCCTGATCTGGCTGAAGTAGAACTTCTGCCCTGGGTGTGCCACATTGCCCTAGAGCTGAAAGGCACAACATGCAGGCTTCTTAACAAAGGGCGAGTTTGGCCCCATAGCATCTTGCTTCCAGCTCTTTGGGAAGCTAAGAAACAACTCGCTCTGCACAGTGCTCTTACAGCCTACCGGCAACATCTCTTACAGAGGCCTGTGAAACGCAGTTTCTTTGCAGGCCTGATCTGGCTGAAGTAGAACTTCTGCCCTGGGTGTGCCACATTGCCCTAGAGCTGAAAGGCACAACGTGCAGGCTTCTTAACAAAGGGCGAGTTGGGCCCCACAGCATCTTGCTTCCAGCTCTTTGGGAAGCTAAGAAACAACTCGCTCTACACAGTGCTCTTACAGCCTACCGGGAGCATCTCTTACAAAGGCCTGTGAAACGCAGTTTCTTTGCAGGCCTGATCTGGCTGAAGTAGAACTTCTGCCCTGGGTGTGCGACATTGCCCTAGAGCTGAAAGGCACAACGTGCAGGCTTCTTAACAAAGGGCGAGTTGGGCCCCAGAGCATCTTGCTTCCAGCTCTTTGGGAAGCTACGAAACAACTCGCTCTGCACAGTGCTCTTACAGCCTACCGGGAACATCTCTTACAAAGGCCTGTGAAACGCAGGTTCTTTGCAGGCCTGATCTGGCTGAAGTAGAACTTCTGCTCTGGGTGTGCCACATTGCCCTAGAGCTGAAAGGCACAACGTGCAGGCTTCTTAACAAAGGGTGATTTGGGCCCATAGTATCTTGCTTCCAGCTCTTGGGAAGCTAAGAAACAACTCGCTCTGCACCGTGCTCTTACAGCCTACCGGGAACATCTCTTACAGAGGCCTGTGAAACGCAGTTTCTTTGCAGGCCTGATCTGGCTGAAGTAGAACTTCTGCCCTGGGTGTGCCACATTGTCCTAGAGCTGAAAGGCACAACGTGCAGGCTTCTTAACAAAGGGCGAGTTGGGCCCCAGAGCATCTTGCTTCCAGCTCTTTGGGAAGCTAAGAAACAACTCGCTCTGCACAGTGCTCTTACAGCCTACCGGCTACATCTCTTACAGAGGCCTGTGAAACGCAGTTTCTTTGCAGGCCTGATCTGGCTGAAGTAGAACTTCTGCCCTGGGTGTGCCACACTGCCCTAGAGCTGAAAGGCACAACGTGCAGGCTTCTTAACAAAGGGCGAGTTGGGCCCCAGAGCATCTTGCTTCCAGCTATTTGGGAAGCTAAGAAACAACTCGCTCTGCACAGTGCTCTTACAGCCTACCGGGAACATCTCTTACAAAGGCCTGTGAAACGCATTTTCTTTGCAGGCCTGATATGGCTGAAGTAGAACTTCTGCCCTCGGTGTGCCACATTGCCCTAGAGCTGAAAGGCACAACGTGCAGGCTTCTTAAGAAAGGGCGAGTTGGGCCCCACAGCATCTTGCTTCCAGCTCTTTGGGAAGCTAAGAAACAACTCGCTCTGCACAGTGCTCTTAGAGCCTACAGGGAACATCTCTTACAAAGGCCTGTGAAACGCAGTTTCTTTACAGGCCTGATCTGGCTGAAGTAGAACTTCTGCCCTGGGTGTGAAACATTGCCCTAGAGCTGAAAGGCATAACGTGCAGGCTTCTTAACAAAGAGCGAGTTGGGCCCCAGAGCATCTTGCTTCCAGCTCTTTGGGAAGCTAAGAAACAACTCGCTCTGCACAGTTCTCTTACAGCCTACCGGGAACATCTCTTACAAAGGCCTGTGAAACGCAGTTTCTTGGCAGGCCTGATCTGGCTGAAGTAGAACTTCTGCCCTGGGTGTGCCACATTGCCCTAGAGC
Organism: Equus przewalskii; assembly: GCF_037783145.1. Taxonomy (NCBI): domain Eukaryota; kingdom Metazoa; phylum Chordata; class Mammalia; order Perissodactyla; family Equidae; genus Equus; species Equus przewalskii. The sequence goes on along the minus strand of NW_027227346.1, from coordinate 180,588 downwards.
TGAAAGGCACAACGTGCAGGCTTCTTAACAAAGGGCGAGTTGGGCCCAGAGCATGTTGCTTCCACCTCTTTGGGAAGCTAAGAAACAACTCGCTCTGCTCAGTGCTCTTACAGCCTAACCTAAACATCTCTTACAAAGGCCTGTGAAACGCAGTTTCTTTGCAGGCCTAATCTGGCTGAAGTAGAACTTCTGCCCTCGGTGTGCCACATTGCCCTAGAGCTGAAAGGCACAACGTTCAGGCTCCTTAACAAAGGGCGAGTTGGGCCCCACTGCATCTTGCTTCCAGCTCTTTGGGAAGCTAAGAAACAACTCGCTCTGCACAGTGCTCTTACAGCCTACTGGGAACATCTCTTAAAAAGGCCTGTGAAACACAGTTTCTTTGCAGGCCTGATCTGGCTGAAGTAGAACTTCTGCCCTGGGTGTGCCACATTGCCCTAGAGCTGAAAGGCACAACGTGCAGGATTCTTAACAAAGGGCGAGTTGGGCCCCAGAGCATCTTGCTTCCAGCTCTTTGGGAAGCTAAGAAACAACTCGCTCTGCACAGTGCTCTTACAGCCTACCGGGAACATCTCTTACAAAGGCCTGTGAAACGCAGTTTCTTTGCAGGCCTGATCTGGCTGAAGTAGAACTTCTGCCCTGGGTGTGCCACATTGCCCTAGAGCTGAAAGGCACAACGTGCAGGCTTCTTAACAAAGGGCGAATTGGGCCCCAGAGCATCTTGCTTCCAGCTCTTTGGGAAGCTAAGAAACAACTCGCTCTGCACAGTGCTCTTACAGCCTACCGGGAACATCTCTTACAAAGGCCTGTGAAACGCAGTTTCTTTGCAGGCCTGATCTGGCTGAAGTAGAACTTCTGAGCTGGGTGTGCCACATTGCCCTAGAGCTGAAAGGCACAACGTGCAGGCTTCTTAACAAAGGGCGAGTTGGGCCCCACAGCATATTGCTTCAAGCTCTTTGCGAAGCTAAGAAACAACTCGCTCTGCACAGTGCTCTTACAGCCTACCGGGAACATCTCTTACAAAGGCCTGTGAAATGCAGTTTCTTTGCAGGCCTGATCTGGATGAAGTAGAACTTCTGCCCTGGGTGTGCCACATTGTCCTAGAGCTGAAAGGCACAACATGCAGGCTTATTAACAAAGGGCGAGTTTGGCCCCAGAGCATCTTGCTTCCAGCTCTTTGGGAAGCTAAGAAACAACTCGCTCTGCACAGTGCTCTTACAGCCTACCGGCAACATCTCTTACAGAGGCCTGTGAAACGCAGTTTCTTTGCAGGCCTGATCTGGCTGAAGTAGAACTTCTGCCCTGGGTGTGCCACATTGCCCTAGAGCTGAAAGGCACAACGTGCAGGCTTCTTAACAAAGGGCGAGTTGGGCCCCACAGCATCTTGCTTCCAGCTCTTTGGGAAGCTAAGAAACAACTCGCTCTGCACAGTGCTCTTACAGCCTACCGGGAACATCTCTTACGAAGGCCTGTGAAACGCAGTTTCTTTGCAGGCCTGATCTGGCTGAAGTAGAACTTCTGCCCTGGGTGTGCCACATTGCCCTAGAGCTGAAAGGCACAACGTGCAGGCTTCTTAACAAAGGGCGAATTGGGCCCCAGAGCATCTTGCTTCCAGCTCTTTGGGAAGCTAAGAAACAACTCGCTCTGCACAGTGCTCTTACAGCCTACCGGGAACATCTCTTACAAAGGCCTGTGAAACGCAGTTTCTTTGCAGGCCTGATCTGGCTGAAGTAGAACTTCTGAGCTGGGTGTGCCACATTGCCCTAGAGCTGAAAGGCACAACGTGCAGGCTTCTTAACAAAGGGCGAGTTGGGCCCCACAGCATATTGCTTCAAGCTCTTTGCGAAGCTAAGAAACAACTCGCTATGCACACTGCTCTTACAGCCTACCGAGAACATCTCTTACAAAGGCCTGTGAAATGCAGTTTCTTTGCAGGCCTGATCTGGCTGAAGTAGAACTTCTGCCCTGGGTGTGCCACATTGTCCTAGAGCTGAAAGGCACAACATGCAGGCTTATTAACAAAGGGCGAGTTTGGCCCCAGAGCATCTTGCTTCCAGCTCTTTGGGAAGCTAAGAAACAACTCGCTCTGCACAGTGCTCTTACAGCCTACCGGCAACATCTCTTACAGAGGCCTGTGAAACGCAGTTTCTTTGCAGGCCTGATCTGGCTGAAGTAGAACTTCTGCCCTGGGTGTGCCACATTGCCCTAGAGCTGAAAGGCACAACGTGCAGGCTTCTTAACAAAGGGCGAGTTGGGCCCCACAGCATCTTGCTTCCAGCTCTTTGGGAAGCTAAGAAACAACTCGCTCTGCACAGTGCTCTTACAGCCTACCGGGAACATCTCTTACAAAGGCCTGTGAAACGCAGTTTCTTTGCAGGCCTGCTCTGGCTGAAGTAGAACTTCTGAGCTGGGTGTGCCACTTTGCCCAAGAGCTGAAAGGCACAACGTGCAGGCTTCTTAACAAATGGCGAGTTTGGCCCCAGAGCATCTTGCTTCCAGCTCTTTGGGAAGCTAAGAAACAACTCGCTCTGCACAGTGCTCTTACAGCCTACCGGCAACATCTCTTACAGAGGCCTGTGAAACGCAGTTTCTTTGCAGGCCTGATCTGGCTGAAGTAGAACTTCTGCCCTGGGTGTGCCACATTGCCCTAGAGCTGAAAGGCACAACGTGCAGGCTTCTTAACAAAGGGCGAGTTGGGCCCCAGAGCATCTTGCTTCCAGCTCTTTGGGAAGCTAAGAAACAACTCGCTCTGCACAGTGCTCTTACAGCCTACCGGGAACATCTCTTACAAAGGCCTGTGAAACGCAGTTTCTTTGCTGGCCTGCTCTGGCTGAAGTAGAACTTCTGAGCTGGGTGTGCCACTTTACCCTAGAGCTGAAAGGCACAACGTGCAGGCTTCTTACCAAAGGGCGAGTTGGGCCCCAGAGCATCTTGCTTCCAGCTCTTTGGGAAGCTAAGAAACAACTCGCTCTGCACAGTGCTCTTACAGCCTACCGGCAGCATCTCTTACAGAGGCCTGTGAAACGAAGTTTCTTTGCAGGCCTGATCTGGCTGAAGTAGAACTTCTGCCCTGGGTGTGCCACATTGCCCTAGAGCTGAAAGGCACAACGTGCAGGCTTCTTAACAAATGGCGAGTTGGGCCCCACAGCATCTTGCTTCCAGCTCTTTGGGAAGCTAAGAAACAACTCGCTCTGCACAGTGCTCTTACAGCCTACCGGGAACATCTCTTACAAAGGCCTGTGAAACGCAGTTTCTTTGCTGGCCTGCTCTGGCTGAAGTAGAACTTCTGCCCTGGGTGTGCCACATTGCCCTAGAGCTGAAAGGCACAACGTGCAGGCTTCTTAACGAAGGGCGAGTTGGGCCCCAGAGCATCTTGCTTCCAGCTCTTTGGGAAGATAAGAAACAACTCGCTCTGCACACTGCTCTTACAGCCTACCGGGAACATATCTTACAAAGGCCTGTGAAACGCAGTTTCTTTGCAGGCCTGATCTGGCTGAAGTAGAACTTCTGCCCTGGGTGTGCCACATTGCCCTGGAGCTGAAAGGCACAACGTGCAGGCTTCTTAACAAAGGGCGAGTTGGGCCCCAGAGCATCTTGCTTCCAGCTCTTTGGGAAGCTAAGAAACAACTCGCTCTGCACAGTGCAATTACAGCCTACCGGGAACATCTCTTACAAAGGACTGTGAAACGCAGTTTCTTTGCAGGCCTGCTCTGGCTGAAGTAGAACTTCTGCCCTGGGTGTGCCACATTGCCCTAGAGCTGAAAGGCACAACGTGCAGGCTTCTTAACAAAGGACGAGTTGGGCCCCAGAGCATCTTGCCTCCAGCTCTTTGGGAAGCTAAGAAACAACTTGCTCTGCACAGTGCTCTTACAGCCTACCGGGAACATCTCTTACAAAGGCCTGTGAAACGCAGTTTCTTTGCAGGCCTGATCTGGCTGAAGTAGAACTTCTGCCCTGGGTGTGCCACATTGCCCTAGAGCTGCAAGGCACAACGTGCAGGCTTCTTAACAAAGGGCGAGTTGGGCCCCAGAGCATCTTGCTTCCAGCTCTTTGGGAAGCTAACAAACAACTCGCTCTGCACAGTGCTCTTACAGCCTACCGGGAACATCTCTTACAAAGGCCTGTGAAACGCAGTTTCTTTGCAGGCCTGATCTGGCTGAAGTAGAACTTCTGCTCTGGGTGTGCCACATTGCCCTAGAGCTGAAAGGCACAACGTGCAGGCTTCTTAACAAAGGGTGAGTTGGGCCCAGAGTATCTTGCTTCCAGCTCTTGGGAAGCTAAGAAACAACTCGCTCTGCACAGTGCTCTTACAGCCTACCGGGAACATCTCTTACAGAGGCCTGTGAAACGCAGTTTCTTTGCAGGCCTGATCTGGCTGAAGTTGAACTTCTGCCCTGGGTGTGCCACATTGTCCTAGAGCTGAAAGGCACAACGTGCAGGCTTCTTAACAAAGGGCGAGTTGGGCCCCAGAGCATCTTGCTTCCAGCTCTTTGGGAAGCTAAGAAACAACTCGCTCTGCACAGTGCTCTTACAGCCTACCGGCAACATCTCTTACAGAGGCCTGTGAAACGCAGTTTCTTTGCAGGCCTGATCTGGCTGAAGTAGAACTTCTGCCCTGGGTGTGCCACATTGCCCTAGAGCTGAAAGGCACAACGTGCAGGCTTCTTAACAAAGGGCGAGTAGGGCCCCAGAGCATCTTGCTTCCAGCTCTTTGGGAAGCTAAGAAACAACTCGCTCTGCACACTGCTCTTACAGCCTACCGGGAATATCTCTTACAAAGGCCTGTGAAACGCAGTTTCCTTGCAGGCGTGATCTGGCTGAAGTAGAACTTCTGAGCTGGGTGTGCCACATTGCCCTAGAGCTGAAAGGCACAACGTTCAGGCTTCTTACCAAAGGGCGTGTCTGGCCCCAGAGCATCTTGCTTCCAGCTCTTTGGGAAGCTAAGAAGCAACTCGCTCTGCACAGTGCTCTTACAGCCTACCGGGAACATCTCTTACAAAGGCCTGTGAAACGCAGGTTCTTTGCAGGCCTGATCTGGCTGAAGTAGAACTTCTGCTCTGGGTGTGCCACATTGCCCTAGAGCTGAAAGGCACAACGTGCAGGCTTCTTAACAAAGGGTGAGTTGGGCCCAGAGTATCTTGCTTCCAGCTCTTGGGAAGCTAAGAAACAACTCGCTCTGCACCGTGCTCTTACAGCCTACCGGGAACATCTCTTACAGAGGCCTGTGAAACGCATTTTCTTTGCAGGCCTGATCTGGCTGAAGTAGAACTTCTGCCCTGGGTGTGCCACATTGTCCTAGAGCTGAAAGGCACAACGTGCAGGCTTCTTAACAAAGGGCGAGTTGGGCCCCAGAGCATCTTGCTTCCAGCTCTTTGGGAAGCTAAGAAACAACTCGCTCTGCACAGTGCTCTTACAGCCTACCGGCAACATCTCTTACAGAGGCCTGTGAAACGCAGTTTCTTTGCAGGCCTGATCTGGCTGAAGTAGAACTTCTGCCCTGGGTGTGCCACACTGCCCTAGAGCTGAAAGGCACAACGTGCAGGCTTCTTAACAAAGGGCGAGTTGGGCCCCAGAGCATCTTGCTTCCAGCTATTTGGGAAGTTAAGAAACAACTCGCTCTGCACAGTGCTCTTACAGCCTACCGGGAACATCTCTTACAAAGGCCTGTGAAACGCATTTTCTTTGCAGGCCTGATCTGGCTGAAGTAGAACTTCTGCCCTCGGTGTGCCACATTGCCCTAGAGCTGAAAGGCACAACGTGCAGGCTTCTTAAGAAAGGGCGAGTTGGGCCCCAGAGCATCTTGCTTCCAGCTCTTTGGGAAGCTAAGCAACAACTCGCTCTGCACAGTGCTCTTAGAGCCTACAGGGAACATCTCTTACAAAGGCCTGTGAAACGCAGTTTCTTTGCAGGCCTGATCTGGCTGAAGTAGAACTTCTGCCCTGGGTGTGAAACATTGCCCTAGAGCTGAAAGGCATAACGTGCAGGCTTCTTAACAAAGAGCGAGTTGGGCCCCAGAGCATCTTGCTTCCAGCTCTTTGGGAAGCTAAGAAACAACTCGCTCTGCACAGTTCTCTTACAGCCTACCGGGAACATCTCTTACAAAGGCCTGTGAAACGCAGTTTCTTGGCAGGCCTGATCTGGCTGAAGTAGAACTTCTGCCCTGGGTGTGCCACATTGCCCTAGAGCTGAAAGGCACAACGTGCAGGTTTCTTAACAAAGGGCGAGTTGGGCCCAGAGCATGTTGCTTCCACCTCTTTGGGAAGCTAAGAAACAACTCGCTCTGCACAGTGCTCTTACAGCCTAACCTAAACATCTCTTACAAAGGCCTGTGAAACGCAGTTTCTTTGCAGGCCTAATCTGGCAGGAGTAGAACTTCTGCCCTCGGTGTGCCACATTGCCCTAGAGCTGAAAGGCACAACGTGCAGGCTCCTTAACAAAGGGCAGGTTGGGCCCCACTGCATCTTGCTTCCAGCTCTTTGGGAAGCTAAGAAACAACTCGCTCTGCACAGTGCTCTTACAGCCTACCGGGAACATCTCTTAAAAAGGCCTGTGAAACGCAGTTTCTTTGCAGGCCTGATCTGGCTGAAGTAGAACTTCTGCCCTGGGTGTGCCACATTGCCCTAGAGCTGAAAGGCACAACGTGCAGGCTTCTTAACAAAGGGCGAGTTGGGCCCCAGAGCATCTTGCTTCCAGCTCTTTGGGAAGCTAAGAAACAACTCGCTCTGCACAGTGCTCGTACAGCCTACCGGGAACATCTCTTACAAAGGCCTGTGAAACGCAGTTTCTTTGCAGGCCTGATCTGGCTGAAGTAGAACTTCTGCTCTGGGTGTGCCACATTGCCCTAGCGCTGAAAGGCACAACGTGCAGGCTTCTTAACAAAGGGTGAGTTGGGCCCAGAGTATCTTGCTTCCAGCTCTTGGGAAGCTAAGAAACAACTCGCTCTGCACCGTGCTCTTACAGCCTACCGGGAACATCTCTTACAGAGGCCTGTGAAACGCAGTTCCTTTGCAGGCCTGATCTGGCTGAAGTAGAACTTCTGAGCTGGGTGTGCCACATTGCCCTAGAGCTGAAAGGCACAACGTGCAGGCTTCTTAACAAAGGGCGAGTTGGGCCCCACAGCATATTGCTTCAAGCTCTTTGCGAAGCTAAGAAACAACTCGCTATGCACACTGCTCTTACAGCCTACCGAGAACATCTCTTACAAAGGCCTGTGAAATGCAGTTTCTTTGCAGGCCTGATCTGGCTGAAGTAGAACTTCTGCCCTGGGTGTGCCACATTGCCCTAGAGCTGAAAGGCACAACATGCAGGCTTCTTAACAAAGGGCGAGTTTGGCCCCATAGCATCTTGCTTCCAGCTCTTTGGGAAGCTAAGAAACAACTCGCTCTGCACAGTGCTCTTACAGCCTACCGGCAACATCTCTTACAGAGGCCTGTGAAACGCAGTTTCTTTGCAGGCCTGATCTGGCTGAAGTAGAACTTCTGCCCTGGGTGTGCCACATTGCCTTAGAGCTGAAAGGCACAACGTGCAGGCTTCTTAACAAAGGGCGAGTTGGGCCCCACAGCATCTTGCTTCCAGCTCTTTGGGAAGCTAAGAAACAACTCGCTCTACACAGTGCTCTTACAGCCTACCGGGAGCATCTCTTACAAAGGCCTGTGAAACGCAGTTTCTTTGCAGGCCTGATCTGGCTGAAGTAGAACTTCTGCCCTGGGTGTGCGACATTGCCCTAGAGCTGAAAGGCACAACGTGCAGGCTTCTTAACAAAGGGCGAGTTGGGCCCCAGAGCATCTTGCTTCCAGCTCTTTGGGAAGCTACGAAACAACTCGCTCTGCACAGTGCTCTTACAGCCTACCGGGAACATCTCTTACAAAGGCCTGTGAAACGCAGGTTCTTTGCAGGCCTGATCTGGCTGAAGTAGAACTTCTGCTCTGGGTGTGCCACATTGCCCTAGAGCTGAAAGGCACAACGTGCAGGCTTCTTAATACAGGGTGAGTTGGGCCCATAGTATCTTGCTTCCAGCTCTTGGGAAGCTAAGAAACAACTCGCTCTGCACCGTGCTCTTACAGCCTACCGGGAACATCTCTTACAGAGGCCTGTGAAACGCAGTTTCTTTGCAGGCCTGATCTGGCTGAAGTAGAACTTCTGCCCTGGGTGTGCCACATTGTCCTAGAGCTGAAAGGCACAACGTGCAGGCTTCTTAACAAAGGGCGAGTTGGGCCCCAGAGCATCTTGCTTCCAGCTCTTTGGGATGCTAAGAAACAACTCGCTCTGCACAGTGCTCTTACAGCCTACCGGCAACATCTCTTACAGAGGCCTGTGAAACGCAGTTTCTTTGCAGGCCTGATCTGGCTGAAGTAGAACTTCTGCCCTGGGTGTGCCACACTGCCCTAGAGCTGAAAGGCACAACGTGCAGGCTTCTTAACAAAGGGCGAGTTGGGCCCCAGAGCATCTTGCTTCCAGCTATTTGGGAAGCTAAGAAACAACTCGCTCTGCACAGTGCTCTTACAGCCTACCGGGAACATCTCTTACAAAGGCCTGTGAAACGCATTTTCTTTGCAGGCCTGATCTGGCTGAAGTAGAACTTCTGCCCTCGGTGTGCCACATTGCCCTAGAGCTGAAAGGCACAACGTGCAGGCTTCTTAAGAAAGGGCGAGTTGGGCCCCACAGCATCTTGCTTCCAGCTCTTTGGGAAGCTAAGAAACAACTCGCTCTGCACAGTGCTCTTAGAGCCTACAGGGAACATCTCTTACAAAGGCCTGTGAAACGCAGTTTCTTTGCAGGCCTGATCTGGCTGAAGTAGAACTTCTGCCCTGGGTGTGAAACATTGCCCTAGAGCTGAAAGGCATAACGTGCAGGCTTCTTAACAAAGAGCGAGTTGGGCCCCAGAGCATCTTGCTTCCAGCTCTTTGGGAAGCTAAGAAACAACTCGCTCTGCACAGTTCTCTTACAGCCTACCGGGAACATCTCTTACAAAGGCCTGTGAAACGCAGTTTCTTGGCAGGCCTGATCTGGCTGAAGTAGAACTTCTGCCCTGGGTGTGCCACATTGCCCTAGAGCTGAAAGGCACAACGTGCAGGCTTCTTAACAAAGGGCGAGTTGGGCCCAGAGCATGTTGCTTCCACCTCTTTGGGAAGCTAAGAAACAACTCGCTCTGCTCAGTCCTCTTACAGCCTAACCTAAACATCTCTTACAAAGGCCTGTGAAACGCAGTTTCTTTGCAGGCCTAATCTGGCTGAAGTAGAACTTCTGCCCTCGGTGTGCCACATTGCCCTAGAGCTGAAAGGCACAACGTTCAGGCTCCTTAACAAAGGGCGAGTTGGGCCCCACTGCATCTTGCTTCCAGCTCTTTGGGAAGCTAAGAAACAACTCGCTCTGCACAGTGCTCTTACAGCCTACCGGGAACATCTCTTAAAAAGGCCTGTGAAACGCAGTTTCTTTGCAGGCCTGATCTGGCTGAAGTAGAACTTCTGCCCTGGGTGTGCCACATTGCCCTAGAGCTGAAAGGCACAACGTGCAGGATTCTTAACAAAGGGCGAGTTGGGCCCCACAGCATCTTGCTTCCAGCTCTTTGGGAAGCTAAGAAACAACTCGCTCTGCACAGTGCTCTTACAGCCTACCGGGAACATCTCTTACAAAGGCCTGTGAAACGCAGTTTCTTTGCAGGCCTGATCTGGCTGAAGTAGAACTTCTGCCCTGGGTGTGCCACATTGCCCTAGAGCTGAAAGGCACAACGTGCAGGCTTCTTAACAAAGGGCGAATTGGGCCCCAGAGCATCTTGCTTCCAGCTCTTTGGGAAGCTAAGAAACAACTCGCTCTGCACAGTGCTCTTACAGCCTACCGGGAACATCTCTTACAAAGGCCTGTGAAACGCAGTTTCTTTGCAGGCCTGATCTGGCTGAAGTAGAACTTCTGCCCTGGGTGTGCCACATTGCCCTAGAGCTGAAAGGCACAACGTGCAGGCTTCTTAACAAAGGGCGAGTTGGGCCCCACAGCATCTTGCTTCCAGCTCTTTGGGAAGCTAAGAAACAACTCGCTCTGCACAGTGCTCTTACAGCCTACCGGGAACATCTCTTACAAAGGCCTGTGAAACGCAGTTTCTTTGCAGGCCTGATCTGGCTGAAGTAGAACTTCTGCCCTGGGTGTGCCACATTGCCCTAGAGCTGAAAGGCACAACGTGCAGGCTTCTTAACAAAGGGCGAGTTGGGCCCCAGAGCATCTTGCTTCCAGCTCTTTGGGAAGCTAAGAAACAACTCGCTCTGCACAGTGCTCTTACAGCCTACCGGGAACATCTCTTACAAAGGCCTGTGAAACGCAGTTTCTTTGCAGGCCTGATCTGGCTGAAGTAGAACTTCTGAGCTGGGTGTGCCACATTGCCCTAGAGCTGAAAGGCACAACGTGCAGGCTTCTTAACAAAGGGCGAGTTGGGCCCCACAGCATATTGCTTCAAGCTCTTTGTGAAGCTAAGAAACAACTCGCTATGCACACTGCTCTTACAGCCTACCGAGAACATCTCTTACAAAGGCCTGTGAAATGCAGTTTCTTTGCAGGCCTGATCTGGCTGAAGTAGAACTTCTGCCCTGGGTGTGCCACATTGTCCTAGAGCTGAAAGGCACAACATGCAGGCTTATTAACAAAGGGCGAGTTTGGCCCCAGAGCATCTTGCTTCCAGCTCTTTGGGAAGCTAAGAAACAACTCGCTCTGCACAGTGCTCTTACAGCCTACCGGCAACATCTCTTACAGAGGCCTGTGAAACGCAGTTTCTTTGCAGGCCTGATCTGGCTGAAGTAGAACTTCTGCCCTGGGTGTGCCACATTGCCCTAGAGCTGAAAGGCACAACGTGCAGGCTTCTTAACAAAGGGCGAGTTGGGCCCCACAGCATCTTGCTTCCAGCTCTTTGGGAAGCTAAGAAACAACTCGCTCTGCACAGTGCTCTTACAGCCTACCGGGAACATCTCTTACAAAGGCCTGTGAAACGCAGTTTCTTTGCTGGCCTCCTCTGGCTGAAGTAGAACTTCTGAGCTGGGTGTGCCACTTTACCCTAGAGCTGAAAGGCACAACGTGCAGGCTTCTTACCAAAGGGCGAGTTGGGCCCCAGAGCATCTTGCTTCCAGCTCTTTGGGAAGCTAAGAAACAACTCGCTCTGCACAGTGCTCTTACAGCCTACCGGCAGCATCTCTTACAGAGGCCTGTGAAACGAAGTTTCTTTGCAGGCCTGATCTGGCTGAAGTAGAACTTCTGCCCTGGGTGTGCCACATTGCCCTAGAGCTGAAAGGCACAACGTGCAGGCTTCTTAACAAATGGCGAGTAGGGCCCCACAGCATCTTGCTTCCAGCTCTTTGGGAAGCTAAGAAACAACTCGCTCTGCACAGTGCTCTTACAGCCTACCGGGAACATCTCTTACAAAGGCCTGTGAAACGCAGTTTCTTTGCTGGCCTGCTCTGGCTGAAGTAGAACTTCTGAGCTGGGTGTGCCACTTTGCCCTAGAGCTGAAAGGCACAACGTGCAGGCTTCTTAACAAAGGGCGAGTTGGGCCCCACAGCATCTTGCTTCCAGCTCTTTGGGAAGCTAAGAAACAACTCGCTCTGCACAGTGCTCTTACAGCCTACCGGGAACATGTCTTACAGAGGCCTGTGAAACGTCGTTTCTTTGCAGGCCTGCTCTGGCTGAAGTAGAACTTCTGCCCTGGGTGTGCCACATTGCCCTAGAGCTGAAAGGCACAACGTGCAGGCTTCTTAACAAAGGGCGAGTTGGGCCCCAGAGCATCTTGCTTCCAGCTCTTTGGGAAGCTAAGAAACAACTCGCTCTGCACAGTGCTCTTACAGCCTACCGGGAACATCTCTTACAAAGGCCTGTGAAACGCAGTTTCTTTGCAGGCCTGATCTGGCTGAAGTAGAACTTCTGCTCTGGGTGTGCCACATTGCCCTAGAGCTGAAAGGCACAACGTGCAGGCTTCTTAAAACAGGGTGAGTTGGGCCCAGAGTATCTTGCTTCCAGCTCTTGGGAAGCTAAGAAACAACTCCCTCTGCACAGTGCTCTTACAGCCTACCGGGAACATCTCTTACAGAGGCCTGTGAAACGCAGTTTCTTTGCAGGCCTGATCTGGCTGAAGTAGAACTTCTGCCCTGGGTGTGCCACATTGTCCTAGAGCTGAAAGGCACAACGTGCAGGCTTCTGAACAAAGGGCGAGTTGGGCCCCAGAGAATCTTGCTTCCAGCTCTTTGGGAAGCTAAGAAACAACTCGCTCTGCACAGTGCTCTTACAGCCTACCGGCAACATCTCTTACAGAGGCCTGTGAAACGCAGTTTCTTTGCAGGCCTGATCTGGCTGAAGTAGAACTTCTGCCCTGGGTGTGCCACACTGCCCTAGAGCTGAAAGGCACAACGTGCAGGCTTCTTAACAAAGGGCGAGTTGGGCCCCACTGCATCATGCTTCCAGCTCTTTGGGAAGCTAAGAAACAACTCGCTCTGCACAGTGCTCTTACAGCCTACCGGGAACATCTCTTACAAAGGCCTGTGAAACGCAGTTTCTTTGCAGGCCTGATCTGGCTGAAGTAGAACTTCTGAGCTGGGTGTGCCACATTGCCCTAGAGCTGAAAGGCACAACGTGCAGGCTTCTTAACAAAGGGCGAGTTGGGCCCCACAGCATATTGCTTCAAGCTCTTTGCGAAGCTAAGAAACAACTCGCTATGCACACTGCTCTTACAGCCTACCGAGAACATCTCTTACAGAGGCCTGTGAAATGCAGTTTCTTTGCAGGCCTGATCTGGCTGAAGTAGAACTTCTGCCCTGGGTGTGCCACATTGCCCTAGAGCTGAAAGGCACAACATGCATGCTTCTTAACAAAGGGCGAGTTGGGCCCCAGAGCATCTTGCTTCCAGCTCTTTGGGAAGCTAAGAAACAACTCGCTCTGCACAGTGCTCTGACAGCATACCGGCAACATCTCTTACAGAGGCCTGTGAAACGCAGTTTCTTTGCAGGCCTGATCTGGCTGAAGTAGAACTTCTGCCCGGGGTGTGCCACATTGCCCTAGAGCTGAAAGGCACAACGTGCAGGCTTCTTAACAAAGGGCGAGTTGGGCCCCAGAGCATCTTGCTTCCAGCTCTTTGGGAAGCTAAGAAACAACTCGCTCTGCACAGTGCTCTTACAGCCTACCGGGAGCATCTCTTACAAAGGCCTGTGAAACGCATTTTCTTTGCAGGCCTGATCTGGCTGAAGTAGAACTTCTGCCCTCGGTGTGCCACATTGCCCTAGAGCTGAAAGGCACAACGTGCAGGCTTCTTAAGAAAGGGCGAGTTGGGCCCCAGAGCATCTTGCTTCCAGCTCTTTGGGAAGCTAAGAAACAACTCGCTCTGCACAGTGCTCTTAGAGCCTACAGGGAACATCTCTTACAAAGGCCTGTGAAACGCAGTTTCTTTGCAGGCCTGATCTGGCTGAAGTAGAACTTCTGCCCTGGGTGTGAAACATTGCCCTAGAGCTGAAAGGCATAACGTGCAGGCTTCTTAACAAAGAGCGAGTTGGGCCCCAGAGCATCTTGCTTCCAGCTCTTTGGGAAGCTAAGAAACAACTCGCTCTGCACAGTTCTCTTACAGCCTACCGGGAACATCTCTTACAAAGGCCTGTGAAACGCAGTTTCTTGGCAGGCCTGATCTGGCTGAAGTAGAACTTCTGCCCTGGGTGTGCCACATTGCCCTAGAGCTGAAAGGCACAACGTGCAGGCTTCTTAACAAAGGGCGAGTTGGGCCCAGAGCATGTTGCTTCCACCTCTTTGGGAAGCTAAGAAACAACTCGCTCTGCACAGTGCTCTTACAGCCTAACCTAAACATCTCTTGCAAAGGCCTGTGAAACGCAGTTTCTTTGCAGGCCTAATCTGGCTGAAGTAGAACTTCTGCCCTCGGTGTGCCACATTGCCCTAGAGCTGAAAGGCACAACGTGCAGGCTCCTTAACAAAGGGCGAGTTGGGCCCCACTGCATCTTGCTTCCAGCTCTTTGGGAAGCTAAGAAACAACTCGCTCTGCACAGTGCTCTTACAGCCTACCGGGAACATCTCTTAAAAAGGCCTGTGAAACGCAGTTTCTTTGCAGGCCTGATCTGGCTGAAGTAGAACTTCTGCCCTGGGTGTGCCACATTGCCCTAGAGCTGAAAGGCACAACGTGCAGGATTCTTAACAAAGGGCGAGTTGGGCCCCACAGCATCTTGCTTCCAGCTCTTTGGGAAGCTAAGAAACAACTCGCTCTGCACAGTGCTCTTACAGCCTACCGGGAACATCTCTTCCAAAGGCCTGTGAAACGCAGTTTCTTTGCAGGCCTGATCTGGCTGAAGTAGGACTTCTGCTCTGGGTGTGCTACTTTGCCCTAGAGCTGAAAGGCACAACGTGCAGGCTTCTTTCCAAAGGGCGAATTGGGCCCCAGAGCATCTTGCTTCCAGCTCTTTGATAAGCTAAGAAACAACTCGCTCTGCACAGTGCTCTTACAGCCTACCGGGAACATCTCTTACAAAGGCCTCTGAAACGCAGTTTCTTTGCAGGCCTGATCTGGCTGAAGTAGAACTTCTGAGCTGGGTGTGCCACATTGCCCTAGAGCTGAAAGGCACAACGTGCAGGCTTCTTAACAAAGGGCGAGTTGGGCCCCAAAGCATATTGCTTCAAGCTCTTTGCGAAGCTAAGAAACAACTCGCTATGCACACTGCTCTTACAGCCTACCGAGAACATCTCTTACAAAGGCCTGTGAAATGCAGTTTCTTTGCAGGCCTGATCTGGCTGAAGTAGAACTTCTGCCCTGGGTGTGCCACATTGCCCTAGAGCTGAAAGGCACAACGTGCAGGCTTCTTAACAAAGGGCGAGTTGGGCACCACAGCATCTTGCTTCCAGCTCTTTGGGAAGCTAAGAAACAACTCGCTCTGCACAGTGCTCTTACAGCCTACCGGGAACATCTCTTACAAAGGCCTGTGAAACGCAGTTTCTTTGCAGGCCTGCTCTGGCTGAAGTAGAACTTCTGAGCTGGGTGTGCAACTTTGCCCTAGAGCTGAAAGGCACAACGTGCAGGCTTCTTAACAAATGGCGAGTTGGGCCCCAGAGCATCTTGCTTCCAGCTCTTTGGGAAGCTAAGAAACAACTCGCTCTGCACAGTGCTCTTACAGCCTACCGGCAACATCTCTTACAGAGGCCTGTGAAACGCAGTTTCTTTGCAGGCCTGATCTGGCTGAAGTAGAACTTCTGCCCTGGGTGTGCCACATTGCCCTAGAGCTGAAAGGCACAACGTGCAGGCTTCTTAACAAAGGGCGAGTTGGGCCCCACAGCATCTTGCTTCCAGCTCTTTGGGAAGCTAAGAAACAACTCGCTCTGCACAGTGCTCTTACAGCCTACCGGGAACATCTCTTACAAAGGCCTGTGAAACGCAGTTTCTTTGCTGGCCTGCTCTGGCTGAAGTAGAACTTCTGAGCTGGGTGTGCCACTTTACCCTAGAGCTGAAAGGCACAACGTGCAGGCTTCTTACCAAAGGGCGAGTTGGGCCCCAGAGCATCTTGCTTCCAGCTCTTTGGGAAGCTAAGAAACAACTCGCTCTGCACAGTGCTCTTACAGCCTACCGGCAGCATCTCTTACAGAGGCCTGTGAAACGAAGTTTCTTTGCAGGCCTGATCTGGCTGAAGTAGAACTTCTGCCCTGGGTGTGCCACATTGCCCTAGAGCTGAAAGGCACAACGTGCAGGCTTCTTAACAAAGGGCGAGTTGGGCCCCACAGCATCTTGCTTCCAGCTCTTTGGGAAGCTAAGAAACAACTCGCTCTGCACAGTGCTCTTACAGCCTACAGGGAACATCTCTTACAAAGGCCTGTGAAACGCAGTTTCTTTGCAGGCCTGATCTGGCTGAAGTAGAACTTCTGCTCTGTGTGTGCCACATTGCCCTAGAGCTGAAAGGCACAACGTGCAGGCTTCTTAAAACAGGGTGAGTTGGGCCCAGAGTATCTTGCTTCCAGCTCTTGGGAAGCTAAGAAACAACTCCCTCTGCACAGTGCTCTTACAGCCTACCGGGAACATCTCTTACAGAGGCCTGTGAAACGCAGTTTCTTTGCAGGCCTGATCTGGCTGAAGTAGAACTTCTGCCCTGGGTGTGCCACATTGTCCTAGAGCTGAAAGGCACAACGTGCAGGCTTCTTAACAAAGGGCGAGTTGGGCCCCAGAGCATCTTGCTTCCAGCTCTTTGGGAAGCTAAGAAACAACTCGCTCTGCACAGTGCTCTTACAGCCTACCGGCAACATCTCTTACAGAGGCCTGTGAAACGCAGTTTCTTTGCAGGCCTGATCTGGCTGAAGTAGAACTTCTGCCCTGGGTGTGCCACACTGCCCTAGAGCTGAAAGGCACAACGTGCAGGCTTCTTAACAAAGGGCGAGTTGGGCCCCACTGCATCTTGCTTCCAGCTCTTTGGGAAGCTAAGAAACAACTCGCTCTGCACAGTGCTCTTACAGCCTACCGGGAACATCTCTTACAAAGGCCTGTGAAACGCAGTTTCTTTGCAGGCCTGATCTGGCTGAAGTAGAACTTCTGAGCTGGGTGTGCCACATTGCCCTAGAGCTGAAAGGCACAACGTGCAGGCTTCTTAACAAAGGGCGAGTTGGGCCCCACAGCATATTGCTTCAAGCTCTTTGCGAAGCTAAGAAACAACTCGCTATGCACACTGCTCTTACAGCCTACCGAGAACATCTCTTACAAAGGCCTGTGAAATGCAGTTTCTTTGCAGGCCTGATCTGGCTGAAGTAGAACTTCTGCCCTGGGTGTGCCACATTGCCCTAGAGCTGAAAGGCACAACATGCAGGCTTCTTAACAATGGGCGAGTTGGGCCCCAGAGCATCTTGCTTCCAGCTCTTTGGGAAGCTAAGAAACAACTCGCTCTGCACAGTGCTCTGACAGCCTACCGGCAACATCTCTTACAGAGGCCTGTGAAACGCAGTTTCTTTGCAGGCCAGATCTGGCTGAAGTAGAACTTCTGCCCTGGGTGTCCACATTGCCCTAGAGCTGAAAGGCACAACGTGCAGGCTTCTTAGCAAAGGGCGAGTTGGGCCCCACAGCATCTTGCTTCCAGCTCTTTGGGAAGCTAAGAAACAACTCGCTCTGCACAGTGCTCTTACAGCCTACCGGGAACATCTCTTACAAAGGCCTGTGAAACACAGTTTCTATGCAGGCCTGATCTGGCTGAAGTAGAATTTCTGCCCTGGGTGTGCCACATTGCCCTAGAGCTGAAAGGCACAACGTGCAGGCTTCTTAACAAAGGGCGAGTTGGGCCCCAGAGCATCTTGCTTCCAGCTCTTTGGGAAGCTGAGAAACAACTCGCTCTGCACAGTGCTCTTACAGCCTACCGGGAACATCTCTTACAAAGGCCTGTGAAACGCAGTTTCTTTGCAGGCCTGATCTGGCTGAAGTAGAACTTCTGCCCTGGGTGTGCCACATTGTCCTAGAGCTGAAAGGCACAACGTGCAGGCTTCTTAACAAAGGGCGAGTTGGGCCCCAGAGCATCTTGCTTCCAGCTCTTTGGGAAGCTAAGAAACAACTCGCTCTGCACAGTGCTCTTACAGCCTACCGGGAACATCTCTTACAAAGGCCTGTGAAACGCAGTTTCTTTGCTGGCCTGCTCTGGCTGAAGTAGAACTTCTGAGCTGGATGTGCCACTTAGCCCTAGAGCTGAAAGGCACAACGTGCAGGCTTCTTAACAAAGGGCGAGTTGGGCCCCAGAGCATCTTGCTTCCAGCTCTTTGCGAAGCTAAGAAACAACTCGCTATGCACACTTCTCTTACAGCCTACCGAGAACATCTCTTACAAAGGCCTGTGAAATGCAGTTTCTTTACAGGCCTGATCTGGCTGAAGTAGAACTTCTGCCCTGGGTGTCCACATTGCCCTAGAGCTGAAAGGCACAACATGCAGGCTTCTTAACAAAGGGCGAGTTGGGCACCAGAGCATCTTGCTTCCAGCTCTTTGGGAAGCTAAGAAACAACTCGCTCTGCACAGTGCTCTTACAGCCTACCGGGAACATCTCTTACAAAGGCCTGTGAAACGCAGTTTCTTTGCTGGCCTGCTCTGGCTGAAGTAGAACTTCTGAGCTGGGTGTGCCACTTTGCCCTAGAGCTGAAAGGCACAACGTGCAGGCTTCTTAACAAAGGGCGAGTTGGGCCCCACAGCATCTTGCTTCCAGCTCTTTGGGAAGCTAAGAAACAACTCGCTCTGCACAGTGCTCTTACAGCCTACCGGGAACATGTCTTACAGAGGCCTGTGAAACGTCGTTTCTTTGCAGGCCTGCTCTGGCTGAAGTAGAACTTCTGCCCTGGGTGTGCCACATTGCCCTAGAGCTGAAAGGCACAACGTGCAGGCTTCTTAACAAAGGGCGAGTTGGGCCCCAGAGCATCTTGCTTCCAGCTCTTTGGGAAGCTAAGAAACAACTCGCTCTGCACAGTGCTCTTACAGCCTACCGGGAACATCTCTTACAAAGGCCTGTGAAACGCAGTTTCTTTGCAGGCCTGATCTGGCTGAAGTAGAACTTCTGCCCTGGGTGTGCCACATTGCCCTAGAGCTGAAAGGCACAACATGCAGGCTTCTTAACAATGGGCGAGTTGGGCCCCAGAGCATCTTGCTTCCAGCTCTTTGGGAAGCTAAGAAACAACTCGCTCTGCACAGTGCTCTGACAGCCTACCGGCAACATCTCTTACAGAGGCCTGTGAAACGCAGTTTCTTTGCAGGCCAGATCTGGCTGAAGTAGAACTTCTGCCCTGGGTGTCCACATTGCCCTAGAGCTGAAAGGCACAACGTGCAGGCTTCTTAGCAAAGGGCGAGTTGGGCCCCACAGCATCTTGCTTCCAGCTCTTTGGGAAGCTAAGAAACAACTCGCTCTGCACAGTGCTCTTACAGCCTACCGGGAACATCTCTTACAAAGGCCTGTGAAACACAGTTTCTATGCAGGCCTGATCTGGCTGAAGTAGAATTTCTGCCCTGGGTGTGCCACATTGCCCTAGAGCTGAAAGGCACAACGTGCAGGCTTCTTAACAAAGGGCGAGTTGGGCCCCAGAGCATCTTGCTTCCAGCTCTTTGGGAAGCTGAGAAACAACTCGCTCTGCACAGTGCTCTTACAGCCTACCGGGAACATCTCTTACAAAGGCCTGTGAAACGCAGTTTCTTTGCAGGCCTGATCTGGCTGAAGTAGAACTTCTGCCCTGGGTGTGCCACATTGTCCTAGAGCTGAAAGGCACAACGTGCAGGCTTCTTAACAAAGGGCGAGTTGGGCCCCAGAGCATCTTGCTTCCAGCTCTTTGGGAAGCTAAGAAACAACTCGCTCTGCACAGTGCTCTTACAGCCTACCGGGAACATCTCTTACAAAGGCCTGTGAAACGCAGTTTCTTTGCTGGCCTGCTCTGGCTGAAGTAGAACTTCTGAGCTGGATGTGCCACTTAGCCCTAGAGCTGAAAGGCACAACGTGCAGGCTTCTTAACAAAGGGCGAGTTGGGCCCCAGAGCATCTTGCTTCCAGCTCTTTGCGAAGCTAAGAAACAACTCGCTATGCACACTTCTCTTACAGCCTACCGAGAACATCTCTTACAAAGGCCTGTGAAATGCAGTTTCTTTACAGGCCTGATCTGGCTGAAGTAGAACTTCTGCCCTGGGTGTCCACATTGCCCTAGAGCTGAAAGGCACAACGTGCAGGCTTCTTAACAAAGGGCGAGTTGGGCACCAGAGCATCTTGCTTCCAGCTCTTTGGGAAGCTAAGAAACAACTCGCTCTGCACAGTGCTCTTACAGCCTACCGAGAACATCTCTTACAAAGGCCTGTGAAACGCAGTTTCTTTGCAGGCCTGATCTGGCTGAAGTAGAACTTCTGCCCTGGGTGTGCCACATTGCCCTAGAGCTGAAAGGAACAACGTGCAGGCTTCTTAACACAGGGTGATTTGGGCCCAGAGTATCTTGCTTCCAGCTCTTGGGAAGCTAAGAAACAACTCGCTCTGCACAGTGCTCTTACAGCCTACCGGGAACATCTCTTACAAGGGAATGTGAAACGCAGTTTCTTTGCAGGCCTGATCTGGCTGAAGTAGAACTTCTGCCCTCGGTGTGCCAGATTGCCCTAGAGCTGAAAGCCACCACGTGCAGGCTTCTTAACAAAGGGCGTGTTGGGCCCCAGTGCATCTTGCTTCCAGCTCTTTGGGAAGCTAAGAAAGAACTCGCTCTGCACAGTGCTCTTACAGCCTACCGGGAACATCTCTTACAAAGGCCTGTGAAACACAGTTGCTTTGCAGGCCTGATCTGGCTGAAGTAGAATTTCTGCCCTGGGTGTGCCACATTGCCCTAGAGCTGAAAGGCACAACGTGCAGGCTTCTTAACAAAGGGCGAGTTGGGCCCCACAGCATCTTGCTTCCAGCTCTTTGGGAAGCTGAGAAACAACTCGCTCTGCACAGTGCTCTTACAGCCTACCGGGAACATCACTTACAAAGGCCTGTGAAACGCAGTTTCTTTGCAGGCCTGATCTGGCTGAAGTAGAACTTCTGCCCTGGGTGTGCCACATTGCCCTAGAGCTGAAAGGCACAACGTGCAGGCTTCTTAACAAAGGGCGAATTGGGCCCCAGAGCATCTTGCTTCCAGCTCTTTGGGAAGCTAAGAAACAACTCGCTCTGCACAGTGCTCTTACAGCCTACCGGGAACATCTCTTACAAAGGCCTGTGAAACGCACTTACTTTGCAGGCCTGATCTGGCTGAAGTAGAACTTCTGCCCTGGGTGTGCCACATTGCCCTAGAGCTGAAAGGCACAACGTGCAGGCTTCTTACCAAAGGGCGAATTGGGCCCCAGAGCATCTTGCTTCCAGCTCTTTGGGAAGCTAACAAACAACTCGCTCTTCACAGTGCTCTTACAGCCTACCGGGAACATCTCTTACAAAGGCCTCTGAAACGCAGTTTCTTTGCAGGCCTGATCTGGCTGAAGTAGAACTTCTGCCCTGGGTGTGCCACCTTGCCCTAGAGCTGAAAGGCACAACGTGCAGGCTTCTTAACAAAGGGCGAGTTGGGCCCCAGAGCATGTTGCTTCCAGCTCTTTGGGAAGCTAAGAAACAACTCGCTCTGCACAGTGCTCTTACAGCCTACCGGCAACATCTCTTACACAGGCCTGTGAAACGCAGTTTCTTTGCAGGCCTGATCTGGGTGAAGTGGAACTTCTGCCCTGGGTGTGCCACATTGTCCTAGAGCTGAAAGGCACAACGTGCAGGCTTCTTAACAAAGGGCGAGTTGGGCCCCAGAGCAACTTGCTTCCAGCTCTTTGCCAAGCTAAGAAACAACTCGCTCCGCACAGTGCTCTTACAGCCTACCGGCAACATCTCTTACAGAGGCCTGTGAAACGCAGTTTCTTTGCAGGCCTGATCTGGCTGAAGTAGAACTTCTGCCCTGGGTGTGCCACATTGCCCTAGAGCTGAAAGGCACAACGTGCAGGCTTCTTAACAAAGGGCGAGTTGGGCCCCACAGCATCTTGCTTCCAGCACTTTGGGAAGCTAAGAAACAACTCGCTCTGCACAGTGCTCTTACAGCCTACCGGGAACATCTCTTACAGAGGCCTGTGAAACGCAGTTTCTTTGCAGGCCTGCTCTGGCTGAAGTAGAACTTCTGAGCTGGGTGTGCCACTTTGCCCTAGAGCTGAAAGGCACAACGTGCAGGCTTCTTAACAAAGGGCGAGTTGGGCCCCAGAGCATCTTGCTTCCAGCTCTTTGGGAAGCTAACAAACATCTCGCTCTGCACAGTGCTCTTACAGCCTACCGGGAACATCTCTTACAAAGGCATGTGAAACACAGTTTCTTTGCAGGCCTGATCTGGCTGAATTAGAACTTCTGCCCTGGGTGTGCCACATTGCCCTAGAGCTGAAAGGCACAACGTGCAGGCTTCTTAACAAAGGGCGAGTTGGGCCCCACAGCATCTTGCTTCCAGCTCTTTGGGAAGCTAAGAAACAACTCGCTCTGCACAGTGCTCTTACAGCCTTCCGGGAACATCTCTTACAAAGGCCTGTGAAACGAAGTTTCTTTGCAGGCCTGATCTGGCTGAAGTAGAACTTCTGCCCTGGGTGTGCCACATTGCCCTAGAGCTGAAAGGCACAACGTGCAGGCTTCTTAACAAAGGGCGAGTTGGGCCCCAGAGCATCTTGCTTCCAGCTCCTTGGGATGCTAAGATACAACTCGCTCTGCACAGTGCTCTTACAGCCTACCGGGAACATCTCTTACAAAGGCCTGTGAAACGCAGTTTCTTTGCAGGCCTGATCTGGCTGAAGTAGAACTTCTGCCCTGGGTGTGCCACATTGCCCTAGAGCTGAAAGGCACAACGTGCAGGCTTCTTACCAAAGGGCGAGTTGGGCCCCAGAGCATCTTGCTTCCAGCTCTTTGGGAAGCTAAGAAACAACTCGCTCTGCACAGTGCTCTTACAGCCTACCGGCAGCATCTCTTACAGAGGCCTGTGAAACGAAGTTTCTTTGCAGGCCTGATCTGGCTGAAGTAGAACTTCTGCCCTGGGTTTGCCACATTGCCCTAGAGCTGAAAGGCACAACGTGCAGGCTTCTTAACAAATGGCGAGTTGGGCCCCACAGCATCTTGCTTCCAGCTCTTTGGGAAGCTAAGAAACAACTCGCTCTGCACAGTGCTCTTACAGCCTACCGGGAACATCTCTTACAAAGGCCTGTGAAACGCAGTTTCTTTGCTGGCCTGCTCTGGCTGAAGTAGAACTTCTGAGCTGGGTGCGCCACTTTGCCCTAGAGCTGAAAGGCACAACGTGCAGGCTGCTTAACAAAGGGCGAGTTGGGCCCCAGAGCATCTTGCTTCCAGCTCTTTGGGAAGCTAAGAAACAACTCGCTCTGCACAGTGCTCTTACAGCCTACCGGGAACATCTCTTACAAAGGCCTGTGAAACGCACTTTCTCTGCAGGCCTGATCTGGCTGAAGTAGAACTTCTGCCCTGGGTGTGCCACATTGCCCTAGAGCTGAAAGGCACAACGTGCAGGCTTCTTACCAAAGGGCGAGTTGCCCCCACAGCATCTTGCTTCCAGCTCTTTGGGAAGCTAAGTAACAACTCGCTCTGCACAGTGATCATACTGCCTACCGGGAACATCTCTTAGAAAGGCCTGTGAAACGCAGTTTCTTTGAAGGCCTGATCTGGCTGAATTAGAACTTCTGCCCTGGGTGTGCCACATTGCCCTAGAGCTGAAAGGGACAACGTGCAGGCTTCTTAACAAAGGGCGAGTTGGGTGCCAGAGCATCTTGCTTCCAGCTCTTTGGGAAGCTAAGAAACAACTCGCTCTGCACAGTGCTCTTACAGCCTACCGGGAACATCTCTTACAAAGGCCTGTGAAACGCAGTTTCTTTGCAGGCCTGATCTGGCTGAAGTAGAACTTCTGCCCTGGGTGTGCCACATTGCCCTAGAGCTGAAAGGCACAACGTGCAGGCTTCTTAACAAAGGGCGAGTTGGGCCCCACAGCATATTGCTTCAAGCTCTTTGGGAAGCTAAGAAACAACTGGGTATGCACACTGCTCTTACAGCCTACCGAGAACATCTCTTACAAAGGCCTGTGAAATGCAGTTCTTTGCAGGCCTGATCTGGCTGAAGTAGAACTTCTGCCCTGGGTGTGCCACATTGCCCTAGAGCTGAAAGGCACAACATGCAGGCTTCTTAACAAAGGGCGAGTTGGGCCCCAGAGCATCTTGCTTCCAGCTCTTTGGGAAGCTAAGAAACAACTCGCTCTGCACAGTGCTCTTACAGCCTACCGGCAACATCTCTTACAGAGGCCTGTGAAACACAGTTTCTTTGCAGGCCTGATCTGGCTGAAGTAGAACTTCTGCCCTGGGTGTGCCACATTGCCCTAGAGCTGAAAGGCACAACGTGCAGGCTTCTTAACAAAGGGCGAGTTGGGCCCCACAGCATCTTGCTTCCAGCACTTTGGGAAGCTAAGAAACAACTCGCTCTGCACAGTGCTCTTACAGCCTACCGGGAACATCTCTTACAGAGGCCTGTGAAACGCAGTTTCTTTGCAGGCCTGCTCTGGCTGAAGTAGAACTTCTGAGCTGGGTGTGCCACTTTGCCCTAGAGCTGAAAGGCACAACGTGCAGGCTTCTTAACAAAGGGCGAGTTGGGCCCCAGAGCATCTTGCTTCCAGCTCTTTGGGAAGCTAACAAACATCTCGCTCTGCACAGTGCTCTTACAGCCTACCGGGAACATCTCTTACAAAGGCATGTGAAACACAGTTTCTTTGCAGGCCTGATCTGGCTGAATTAGAACTTCTGCCCTGGGTGTGCCACATTGCCCTAGAGCTGAAAGGCACAACGTGCAGGCTTCTTAACAAAGGGCGAGTTGGGCCCCACAGCATCTTGCTTCCAGCTCTTTGGGAAGCTAAGAAACAACTCGCTCTGCACAGTGCTCTTACAGCCTTCCGGGAACATCTCTTACAAAGGCCTGTGAAACGAAGTTTCTTTGCAGGCCTGATCTGGCTGAAGTAGAACTTCTGCCCGGGGTGTGCCACATTGCCCTAGAGCTGAAAGGCACAACGTGCAGGCTTCTTAACAAAGGGCGAGTTGGGCCCCAGAGCATCTTGCTTCCAGCTCTTTGGGATGCTAAGATACAACTCGCTCTGCACAGTGCTCTTACAGCCTACCGGGAACATCTCTTACAAAGGCCTGTGAAACGCAGTTTCTTTGCAGGCCTGATCTGGCTGAAGTAGAACTTCTGCCCTGGGTGTGCCACATTGCCCTAGAGCTGAAAGGCACAACGTGCAGGCTTCTTACCAAAGGGCGAGTTGGGCCCCAGAGCATCTTGCTTCCAGCTCTTTGGGAAGCTAAGAAACAACTCGCTCTGCACAGTGCTCTTACAGCCTACCGGCAGCATCTCTTACAGAGGCCTGTGAAACGAAGTTTCTTTGCAGGCCTGATCTGGCTGAAGTAGAACTTCTGCCCTGGGTTTGCCACATTGCCCTAGAGCTGAAAGGCACAACGTGCAGGCTTCTTAACAAAGGGCGAGTTGGGCCCCACAGCATCTTGCTTCCAGCTCTTTGGGAAGCTAAGAAACAACTCGCTCTGCACAGTGCTCTTACAGCCTACCGGGAACATCTCTTACAAAGGCCTGTGAAACGCAGTTTCTTTGCTGGCCTGCTCTGGCTGAAGTAGAACTTCTGAGCTGGGTGTGCCACTTTGCCCTAGAGCTGAAAGGCACAACGTGCAGGCTGCTTAACAAAGGGCGAGTTGGGCCCCAGAGCATCTTGCTTCCAGCTCTTTGGGAAGCTAAGAAACAACTCGCTCTGCACAGTGCTCTTACAGCCTACCGGGAACATCTCTTACAAAGGCCTGTGAAACACAGTTTCTTTGCAGGCCTGATCTGGCTGAAGTAGAACTTCTGCCCTGGGTGTGCCACATTGCCCTAGAGCTGAAAGGCACAACGTGCAGGCTTCTTAACAAAGGGCGAGTTGGGCCCCAGAGCATCTTGCTTCCAGCTCTTTGGGAAGCTAAGAAACAACTCGCTCTGCACAGTGCTCTTACAGCCTACCGGGAACATCTCTTACAAAGGCCTGTGAAACGCAGTTTCTTTGCAGGCCTGATCTGGCTGAAGTAGAACTTCTGCCCTGGGTGTGCCACATTGCCCTAGAGCTGAAAGGCACAACGTGCAGGCTTCTTACCAAAGGGCGAATTGGGCCCGAGAGCATCTTGCTTCCAGCACTTTGGGAAGCTAAGAAACAACTCGCTCTTCACAGTGCTCTTACAGCCTACCGGGAACATCTCTTACAAAGGCCTCTGAAACGCAGTTTCTTTGCAGGCCTGATCTGGCTGAAGTAGAACTTCTGCCCTGGGTGTGCCACATTGCCCTAGAGCTGAAAGGCACAACGTGCAGGCTTCTTAACAAAGGGCGAGTTGGGCCCCAGAGCATGTTGCTTCCAGCTCTTTGGGAAGCTAAGAAACAACTCGCTCTGCACAGTGCTCTTACAGCCTACCGGCAACATCTCTTACAGAGGCCTGTGAAACGCAGTTTCTTTGCAGGCCTGATCTGGCTGAAGTAGAACTTCTGCCCTGGGTGTGCCACATTGTCCTAGAGCTGAAAGGCACAACGTGCAGGCTTCTTAACAAAGGGCGAGTTGGGCCCCACAGCATCTTGGTTCCAGCTCTTTGCGAAGCTAAGAAACAACTCGCTATGCACACTGCTCTTACAGCCTACCGAGAACATCTCTTACAAAGGCCTGTGAAATGCAGTTTCTTTACAAGCCTGATCTGGCTGAAGTAGAACTTCTGCCCTGGGTGTGCCACATTGCCCTAGAGCTGAAAGGCACAACGTGCAGGCTTCTTAACAAAGGGCGAGTTGGGCCCCAGAGCATCTTGCTTCCAGCTCTTTGGGAAGCTAAGAAACAACTCGCTCCGCACAGTGCTCTTACAGCCTACCGGCAACATCTCTTACAGAGGCCTGTGAAACGCAGTTTCTTTGCAGGCCTGCTCTGGCTGAAGTAGAACTTCTGCCCTGGGTGTGCCGCATTGCCCTAGAGCTGAAAGGCACAACGTGCAGGCTTCTTAACAAAGGGCGAGTTGGGCCCCACAGCATCTTGCTTCCAGCTCTTTGGGAAGCTAAGAAACAACTCGCTCTGCACAGTGCTCTTACAGCCTACCGGGAACATCTCTTACAGAGGCCTGTGAAACGCCGATTCTTTGCAGGCCTGCTCTGGCTGAAGTAGAACTTCTGAGCTGGGTGTGCCACTTTGCCCTAGAGCTGAAAGTCACAACGTGCAGGCTTCTAAACAAAGGGCGAGTTGGGCCCCAGAGCATCTTGCTTCCAGCTCTTTGCGTAGCTAAGAAACAACTCGCTATGCACACTGCTCTTACAGCCTACCGAGAACATCTCTTACAAAGGCCTGTGAAATGCAGTTTCTTTACGGGCCTGATCTGGCTTAAGTAGAACTTCTGCCCTGGGTGTCCACATTGCCCTAGAGCTGAAAGGCACAACGTGCAGGCTTCTTAACAAAGGGCGAGTTGGGCCCCAGAGCATCTTGCTTCCAGCTCTTGGGAAGCTAAGAAACAAGTCGCTCTGCACAGTGCTCTTTCAGCCTACCGGGAACAACTCTTACAAGGGAATGTGAAACGCAGTTTCTTTGCAGGCCTGATCTGGCTGAAGTAGAACTTCTGACCTGTTTGTGCCACATTGCCCTAGAGCTGAAAGGCACAACGTGCAGTCTTCTTAACAAAGGGCGAGTTGCCCCCACAGCATCTTGCTTCCAGCTCTTTGGGAAGCTAAGTAACAACTCGCTCTGCACAGTGATCATACTGCCCACCGGGAACATCTCTTAGAAAGACCTGTGAAACGCAGTTTCTTTGCAGGCCTGATCTGGCTGAATTAGAACTTCTGCCCTGGGTGTGCCACATTGCCCTAGAGCTGAAAGGGACAATGTGCAGGCTTCTTAACAAAGGGCGAGTTGGGCGCCAGAGCATCTTGCTTCCAGCTCTTTGGGAAGCTAAGAAACAACTCGCTCTGCACAGTGCTCTTACAGCCTACCGGGAACATCTCTTACAAAGGCCTGTGAAACGCAGTTTCTTTTCTGGCCTGCTCTGGCTGAAGTAGAACTTCTGAGCTGGGTGTGCTACTTTGCCCTAGAGCTGAAAGGCACAACGTGCAGGCTGCTTAACAAAGGGCGAGTTGGGCCCCAGAGCATCTTGCTTCCAGCTCTTTGGGAAGCTAAGAAACAACTCGCTCTGCACAGTGCTCTTACAGCCTACCGGGAACATCTCTTACAAAGGCCTGTGAAACACAGTTTCTTTGCAGGCCTGATCTGGCTGAAGTAGAACTTCTGCCCTGGGTGTGCCACATTGCCCTAGAGCTGAAAGGCACAACGTGCAGGCTTCTTAACAAAGGGCGAGTTGGGCCCCACAGCATCTTGCTTCCAGCTCTTTGGGAAGCTAAGAAACAACTCGCTCTGCACAGTGCTCTTACAGCCTACCGGGAACATCTCTTACAAAGGCCTGCGAAACGCAGTTTCTTTGCAGGCCTGATCTGGCTGAAGTAGAACTTCTGCCCTGGGTGTGCCACATTGCCCTAGAGCTGAAAGGCACAACGTGCAGGCTTCTTGACAAAGGGCGAGTTGGGCCCCAGAGCATCTTGCTTCCAGCTCTTTGGGAAGCTAAGAAACAACTCGCTGTGCACAGTGCTCTTACAGCCTACCGGGAACATCTCTTACAAAGGCCTGTGAAACGCAGTTTCTTTGCAGGCCTGATCTGGCTGAAGTAGAACTTCTGCCCTGGGTGTGCCACATTGCCCTAGAGCTGAAAGGCACAACGTGCAGGCTTCTTACCAAAGGGCCAATTGGGCCCGAGAGCATCTTGCTTCCAGCACTTTGGGAAGCTAAGAAACAACTCGCTCTTCACAGTGCTCTTACAGCCTACCGGGAACATCTCTTACAAAGGCCTCTGAAACGCAGTTTCTTTGCAGGCCTGATCTGGCTGAAGTAGAACTTCTGCCCTGGGTGTGCCACATTGCCCTAGAGCTGAAAGGCACAACGTGCAGGCTTCTTAACAAAGGGCGAGTTGGGCCCCAGAGCATGTTGCTTCCAGCTCTTTGGGAAGCTAAGAAACAACTCGCTCTGCACAGTGCTCTTACAGCCTACCGGCAACATCTCTTACAGAGGCCTGTGAAACGCAGTTTCTTTGCAGGCCTGATCTGGCTGAAGTAGAACTTCTGCCCTGGGTGTGCCACATTGTCCTAGAGCTGAAAGGCACAACGTGCAGGCTTCTTAACAAAGGGCGAGTTGGGCCCCACAGCATCTTGGTTCCAGCTCTTTGCGAAGCTAAGAAACAACTCGCTATGCACACTGCTCTTACAGCCTACCGGCAACATCTCTTACAAAGGCCTGTGAAACGCAGTTTCTTTACAGGCCTGATCTGGCTGAAGTAGAACTTCTGCCCTGGGTGTGCCACATTGTCCTAGAGCTGAAAGGCACAACGTGCAGGCTTCTTAACAAAGGGCGAGTTGGGCCCCAGAGCATCTTGCTTCCAGCTCTTTGGGAAGCTAAGAAACAACTCGCTCCGCACAGTGCTCTTACAGCCTACCGGCAACATCTCTTACAGAGGCCTGTGAAACGCAGTTTCTTTGCAGGCCTGCTCTGGCTGAAGTAGAACTTCTGCCCTGGGTGTGCCGCATTGCCCTAGAGCTGAAAGGCACAACGTGCAGGCTTCTTAACAAAGGGCGAGTTGGGCCCCACAGCATCTTGCTTCCAGCTCTTTGGGAAGCTAAGAAACAACTCGCTCTGCACAGTGCTCTTACAGCCTACCGGGAACATCTCTTACAGAGGCCTGTGAAACGCCGATTCTTTGCAGGCCTGCTCTGGCTGAAGTAGAACTTCTGAGCTGGGTGTGCCACTTTGCCCTAGAGCTGAAAGTCACAACGTGCAGGCTTCTTAACAAAGGGCGAGTTGGGCCCCAGAGCATCTTGCTTCCAGCTCTTTGCGTAGCTAAGAAACAACTCGCTATGCACACTGCTCTTACAGCCTACCGAGAACATCTCTTACAAAGGCCTGTGAAATGCAGTTTCTTTACGGGCCTGATCTGGCTTAAGTAGAACTTCTGCCCTGGGTGTCCACATTGCCCTAGAGCTGAAAGGCACAACGTGCAGGCTTCTTAACAAAGGGCGAGTTGGGCCCCAGAGCATCTTGCTTCCAGCTCTTGGGAAGCTAAGAAACAAGTCGCTCTGCACAGTGCTCTTTCAGCCTACCGGGAACAACTCTTACAAGGGAATGTGAAACGCAGTTTCTTTGCAGGCCTGATCTGGCTGAAGTAGAACTTCTGACCTGGGTGTGCCACATTGCCCTAGAGCTGAAAGGCACAACGTGCAGTCTTCTTAACAAAGGGCGAGTTGCCCCCACAGCATCTTGCTTCCAGCTCTTTGGGAAGCTAAGTAACAACTCGCTCTGCACAGTGATCATACTGCCCACCGGGAACATCTCTTAGAAAGACCTGTGAAACGCAGTTTCTTTGCAGGCCTGATCTGGCTGAATTAGAACTTCTGCCCTGGGTGTGCCACATTGCCCTAGAGCTGAAAGGGACAATGTGCAGGCTTCTTAACAAAGGGCGAGTTGGGCGCCAGAGCATCTTGCTTCCAGCTCTTTGGGAAGCTAAGAAACAACTCGCTCTGCACAGTGCTCTTACAGCCTACCGGGAACATCTCTTACAAAGGCCTGTGAAACGCAGTTTCTTTTCTGGCCTGCTCTGGCTGAAGTAGAACTTCTGAGCTGGGTGTGCTACTTTGCCCTAGAGCTGAAAGGCACAACGTGCAGGCTGCTTAACAAAGGGCGAGTTGGGCCCCAGAGCATCTTGCTTCCAGCTCTTTGGGAAGCTAAGAAACAACTCGCTCTGCACAGTGCTCTTACAGCCTACCGGGAACATCTCTTACAAAGGCCTGTGAAACACAGTTTCTTTGCAGGCCTGATCTGGCTGAAGTAGAACTTCTGCCCTGGGTGTGCCACATTGCCCTAGAGCTGAAAGGCACAACGTGCAGGCTTCTTAACAAAGGGCGAGTTGGGCCCCACAGCATCTTGCTTCCAGCTCTTTGGGAAGCTAAGAAACAACTCGCTCTGCACAGTGCTCTTACAGCCTACCGGGAACATCTCTTACAAAGGCCTGCGAAACGCAGTTTCTTTGCAGGCCTGATCTGGCTGAAGTAGAACTTCTGCCCTGGGTGTGCCACATTGCCCTAGAGCTGAAAGGCACAACGTGCAGGCTTCTTGACAAAGGGCGAGTTGGGCCCCAGAGCATCTTGCTTCCAGCTCTTTGGGAAGCTAAGAAACAACTCGCTGTGCACAGTGCTCTTACAGCCTACCGGGAACATCTCTTACAAAGGCCTGTGAAACGCAGGTTCTTTGCAGGCCTGATCTGGCTGAAGTAGAACTTCTGCCCTGGGTGTGCCACATTGCCCTAGAGCTGAAAGGCACAACGTGCAGGCTTCTTACCAAAGGGCGAGTTGGGCCCCAGAGCATCTTGCTTCCAGCACTTTGGGAAGCTAAGAAACAACTCGCTCTGCACAGTGCTCTTACAGCCTACCGGGAACATCTCTTACAAAGGCCTCTGAAACGCAGTTTCTTTGCTGGCCTGCTCTGGCTGAAGTAGAACTTCTGCCCTGGGTGTGCCACATTGCCCTAGAGCTGAAAGGCACAACGTGCAGGCTTCTTAACAAAGGGCGAGTTGGGCCCCAGAGCATGTTGCTTCCAGCTCTTTGGGAAGCTAAGAAACAACTCGCTCTGCACAGTGCTCTTACAGCCTACCGGCAACATCTCTTACAGAGGCCTGTGAAACGCAGTTTCTTTGCAGGCCTGATCTGGCTGAAGTAGAACTTCTGCCCTGGGTGTGCCACATTGTCCTAGAGCTGAAAGGCACAACGTGCAGGCTTCTTAACAAAGGGCGAGTTGGGCCCCACAGCATCTTGGTTCCAGCTCTTTGCGAAGCTAAGAAACAACTCGCTCTGCACACTGC
The DNA here is from genome assembly GCF_037783145.1 of Equus przewalskii. Lineage (NCBI taxonomy): Eukaryota > Metazoa > Chordata > Mammalia > Perissodactyla > Equidae > Equus > Equus przewalskii. Next base: position 149,130 of record NW_027227346.1, on the reverse strand, counting down.
TCTTACAGCCTACCGGCAACATCTCTTACAGAGGCCTGTGAAACGCAGTTTCTTTGCAGGCCTGATCTGGCTGAAGTAGAACTTCTGCCCTGGGTGTGCCACATTGCCCTAGAGCTGAAAGGCACAACGTGCAGGCTTCTTAACAAAGGGCGAGTTGGGCCCCACAGCATCTTGGTTCCAGCTCTTTGCGAAGCTAAGAAACAACTCGCTATGCACACTGCTCTTACAGCCTACCGAGAACATCTCTTACAAAGGCCTGTGAAATGCAGTTTCTTTACAAGCCTGATCTGGCTGAAGTAGAACTTCTGCCCTGGGTGTGCCACATTGCCCTAGAGCTGAAAGGCACAACGTGCAGGCTTCTTAACAAAGGGCGAGTTGGGCCCCAGAGCATCTTGCTTCCAGCTCTTTGGGAAGCTAAGAAACAACTCGCTCCGCACAGTGCTCTTACAGCCTACCGGCAACATCTCTTACAGAGGCCTGTGAAACGCAGTTTCTTTGCAGGCCTGCTCTGGCTGAAGTAGAACTTCTGCCCTGGGTGTGCCGCATTGCCCTAGAGCTGAAAGGCACAACGTGCAGGCTTCTTAACAAAGGGCGAGTTGGGCCCCACAGCATCTTGCTTCCAGCTCTTTGGGAAGCTAAGAAACAACTCGCTCTGCACAGTGCTCTTACAGCCTACCGGGAACATCTCTTACAGAGGCCTGTGAAACGCCGATTCTTTGCAGGCCTGCTCTGGCTGAAGTAGAACTTCTGAGCTGGGTGTGCCACTTTGCCCTAGAGCTGAAAGTCACAACGTGCAGGCTTCTTAACAAAGGGCGAGTTGGGCCCCAGAGCATCTTGCTTCCAGCTCTTTGCGTAGCTAAGAAACAACTCGCTATGCACACTGCTCTTACAGCCTACCGAGAACATCTCTTACAAAGGCCTGTGAAATGCAGTTTCTTTACGGGCCTGATCTGGCTTAAGTAGAACTTCTGCCCTGGGTGTCCACATTGCCCTAGAGCTGAAAGGCACAACGTGCAGGCTTCTTAACAAAGGGCGAGTTGGGCCCCAGAGCATCTTGCTTCCAGCTCTTGGGAAGCTAAGAAACAAGTCGCTCTGCACAGTGCTCTTTCAGCCTACCGGGAACAACTCTTACAAGGGAATGTGAAACGCAGTTTCTTTGCAGGCCTGATCTGGCTGAAGTAGAACTTCTGACCTGGGTGTGCCACATTGCCCTAGAGCTGAAAGGCACAACGTGCAGTCTTCTTAACAAAGGGCGAGTTGCCCCCACAGCATCTTGCTTCCAGCTCTTTGGGAAGCTAAGTAACAACTCGCTCTGCACAGTGATCATACTGCCCACCGGGAACATCTCTTAGAAAGACCTGTGAAACGCAGTTTCTTTGCAGGCCTGATCTGGCTGAATTAGAACTTCTGCCCTGGGTGTGCCACATTGCCCTAGAGCTGAAAGGGACAATGTGCAGGCTTCTTAACAAAGGGCGAGTTGGGCGCCAGAGCATCTTGCTTCCAGCTCTTTGGGAAGCTAAGAAACAACTCGCTCTGCACAGTGCTCTTACAGCCTACCGGGAACATCTCTTACAAAGGCCTGTGAAACGCAGTTTCTTTTCTGGCCTGCTCTGGCTGAAGTAGAACTTCTGAGCTGGGTGTGCTACTTTGCCCTAGAGCTGAAAGGCACAACGTGCAGGCTGCTTAACAAAGGGCGAGTTGGGCCCCAGAGCATCTTGCTTCCAGCTCTTTGGGAAGCTAAGAAACAACTCGCTCTGCACAGTGCTCTTACAGCCTACCGGGAACATCTCTTACAAAGGCCTGTGAAACACAGTTTCTTTGCAGGCCTGATCTGGCTGAATTAGAACTTCTGCCCTGGGTGTGCCACATTGCCCTAGAGCTGAAAGGCACAACGTGCAGGCTTCTTAACAAAGGGCGAGTTGGGCCCCACAGCATCTTGCTTCCAGCTCTTTGGGAAGCTAAGGAACAACTCGCTCTGCACAGTGCTCTTACAGCCTACCGGGAACATCTCTTACAAAGGCCTGTGAAACGCAGTTTCTTTGCAGGCCTGATCTGGCTGAAGTAGAACTTCTGCCCTGGGTGTGCCACATTGCCCTAGAGCTGAAAGGCACAACGTGCAGGCTTCTTGACAAAGGGCGAGTTGGGCCCCAGAGCATCTTGCTTCCAGCTCTTTGGGAAGCTAAGAAACAACTCGCTGTGCACAGTGCTCTTACAGCCTACCGGGAACATCTCTTACAAAGGCCTGTGAAACGCAGGTTCTTTGCAGGCCTGATCTGGCTGAAGTAGAACTTCTGCCCTGGGTGTGCCACATTGCCCTAGAGCTGAAAGGCACAACGTGCAGGCTTCTTACCAAAGGGCGAGTTGGGCCCCAGAGCATCTTGCTTCCAGCTCTTTGGGAAGCTAAGAAACAACTCGCTCTGCACAGTGCTCTTACAGCCTACCGGCAGCATCTCTTACAGAGGCCTGTGAAACGAAGTTTCTTTGCAGGCCTGATCTGGCTGAAGTAGAATTTCTGCCCTGGGTGTGCCACATTGCCCTAGAGCTGAAAGGCACAACGTGCAGGCTTCTTAACAAAGGGCGAGTTTGGCCCCACAGCATCTTGCTTCCAGCTCTTTGGGAAGCTAAGAAACAACTCGCTCTGCACAGTGCTCTTACAGCCTACCGGGAACATCTCTTACAAAGGCCTGTGAAACGCAGTTTCTTTGCTGGCCTGCTCTGGCTGAAGTAGAACTTCTGAGCTGGGTGTGCCACTTTGCCCTAGAGCTGAAAGGCACAACGTGCAGGCTTCTTAACAAAGGGCGAGTTGGGCCCCAGAGCATCTTGCTTCCAGCTCTTTGTGAAGCTAAGAAACAACTCGCTATGCACACTGCTCTTACAGCCTACCGAGAACATCTCTTACAAAGGCCTGTGAAATGCAGTTTTTTTACAGGCCTGATCTGGCTGAAGTAGAACTTCTGCCCTGGGTGTCCACATTGCCCTAGAGCTGAAAGGCACAACGTGCAGGCTTCTTAACAAAGGGCGAGTTGGGCCCCAGAGCATCTTGCTTCCAGCTCTTTGGGAAGCTAAGAAGCAACTCGCTCTGCACAGTGCTCTTACAGCCTACCGGGAACATCTCTTACAAAGGCCTGTGAAACGCAGTTTCTTTGCAGGCCTGATCTGGCTGAAGTAGAACTTCTGCCCTGGGTGTGCCACATTGCCCTAGAGCTGAAAGGAACAACGTGCAGGATTCTTAACAAAGGGCGAGTTGTGCCCCACAACATCTTGCTTCCAGCTCTTGGGAAGCTAAGAAACAAGTCCCTCTGCACAGTGCTCTTTCAGCCTACCGGGAACAACTCTTACAAGGGAATGTGTAACGCAGTTTCTTTGCAGGCCTGATCTGGCTGAAGTAGAACTTCTGCCCTGGGTGTGCCACATTGCCCTAGAGCTGAAGGCACAACGTGCAGGCTTCTTACCAAAGGGCGAATTGGGCCCGAGAGCATCTTGCTTCCAGCACTTTGGGAAGCTAAGAAACAACTCGCTCTGCACAGTGCTCTTACAGCCTACCGGGAACATCTCTTACAAAGGCCTGTGAAACGCAGTTTCTTTGCAGGCCTGATCTGGCTGAAGTAGAACTTCTGCCCTGGGTGTGCCACATTGCCCTAGAGCTGAAAGGCACAACGTGCAGGCTTCTTAACAAAGGGCGAGTTGGGCCCCACAGCATATTGCTTCAAGCTCTTTGGGAAGCTAAGAAACAACTGGCTATGAACACTGCTCTTACAGCCTACCGAGAACATCTCTTACAAAGGCCTGTGAAATGCAGTTCTTTGCAGGCCTGATCTGGCTGAAGTAGAACTTCTGCCCTGGGTGTGCCACATTGCCCTAGAGCTGAAAGGCACAACATGCAGGCTTCTTAACAAACGGCGAGTTGGGCCCCAGAGCATCTTGCTTCCAGCTCTTTGGGAAGCTAAGAAACAACTCGCTCTGCACAGTGCTCTTACAGCCTACCGGCAACATCTCTTACAGAGGCCTGTGAAACACAGTTTCTTTGCAGGCCTGATCTGTCTGAAGTAGAACTTCAGCCCTGGGTGTGCCACATTGCCCTAGAGCTGAAAGGCACAACGTGCAGGCTTCTTAACAAAGGGCGAGTTGGGCCCCACAGCATCTTGCTTCCAGCTCTTTGGGAAGCTAAGAAACAACTCGCTCTGCACAGTGCTCTTACAGCCTACCGGGAACATCTCTTACAAAGGCCTGTGAAACGCCGTTTCTTTGCAGGCCTGCTCTGGCTGAAGTAGAACTTCTGAGCTGGGTTTGCCACTTTGCCCTAGAGCTGAAAGGCACAACGTGCAGGCTTCTTAACAAATGGCGAGTTGGGCCCCAGAGCATCTTGCTTCCAGCTCTTTGGGAAGCTAAGAAAGAGCTCGCTCTGCACAGTGCTCTTACAGCCTACCGGGAACATCTCTTACAAAGGCCTGTGAAACACAGTTGCTTTGCAGGCCTGATCTGGCTGAAGTAGAATTTCTGCCCTGGGTGTGCCACATTGCCCTAGAGCTGAAAGGCACAACGTGCAGGCTTCTTAACAAAGGGCGAGTTGGGCCCCACAGCATCTTGCTTCCAGCTCTTTGGGAAGCTGAGAAACAACTCGCTCTGCACAGTGCTCTTACAGCCTACCGGGAACATCACTTACAAAGGCCTGTGAAACGCAGTTTCTTTGCAGGCCTGATCTGGCTGAAGTAGAACTTCTGCCCTGGGTGTGCCACATTGCCCTAGAGCTAAAAGGCACAACGTGCAGGCTTCTTAACAAAGGGCGAGTTGGGCCCCACAGCATCTTGCTTCCAGCTCTTTGGGAAGCTAAGAAACAACTCGCTCTGCACAGTGCTCTTACAGCCTACCGGGAACATCTCTTACAAAGGCCTGTGAAACGCTGTTTGTTTTCTGGCCTGCTCTGGCTGAAGTAGAACTTCTGAGCTGGGTGTGCCACATTGCCCTAGAGCTGAAAGGCACAACGTGCAGGCTTCTTAACAAAGGGCGAGTTGGGCCCCACAGCATCTTGCTTCCAGCTCTTTGCGAAGCTAAGAAACAACTCGCTATGCACACTGCTCTTACAGCCTACCGAGAACATCTCTTACAAAGGCCTGTGAAATGCAGTTTCTTTACAGGCCTGATCTGGCTGAAGTAGAACTTCTGCCCTGGGTGTCCACATTGCCCTAGAGCTGAAAGGCACAACGTGCAGGCTTCTTAACAAAGGGCGAGTTGGGCCCCAGAGCATCTTGCTTCCAGCTCTTTGGGAAGCTAAGAAGCAACTCGCTCTGCACAGTGCTCTTACAGCCTACCGGGAACATCTCTTACAAAGGCCTGTGAAACGCAGTTTCTTTGCAGGCCTGATCTGGCTGAAGTAGAACTTCTGCCCTGGGTGTGCCACATTGCCTTAGAGCTGAAAGGAACAACGTGCAGGATTCTTAACAAAGGGCGAGTTGTGCCCCACAGCATCTTGCTTCCAGCTCTTGGGAAGCTAAGAAACAAGTCGCTCTGCACAGTGCTCTTTCAGCCTACCGGGAACAACTCTTACAAGGGAATGTGAAACGCAGTTTCTTTGCAGGCCTGATCTGGCTGAAGTAGAAATTCTGCCCTGGGTGTGCCACATTGCCCTAGAGCTGAAAGCCATCACGTGCAGGCTTCTGAACAAAGGGCGTGTTGGGCCCCAGTGCATCTTGCTTCGAGCTCTTTGGGAATCTAAGAAAGAACTCGCTCTGCACAGTGCTCTTACAGCCTACCGGGAACATCTCTTACAAAGGCCTGTGAAACGCACTTTCTCTGCAGGCCTGATCTGGCTGAAGTAGAACTTCTGACCTGGGTGTGCCACATTGCCCTAGAGCTGAAAGGCACAACGTGCAGGCTTCTTAACAAAGGGCGAGTTGCCCCCACAGCATCTTGCTTCCAGCTCTTTGGGAAGCTAAGTAACAACTCGCTCTGCACAGTGATCATACTGCCTACCGGGAACATCTCTTAGAAAGGCCTGTGAAACGCAGTTTCTTTGCAGGCCTGATCTGGCTGAATTAGAACTTCTGCCCTGGGTGTGCCACATTGCCCTAGAGCTGAAAGGGACAATGTGCAGGCTTCTTAACAAAGGGCGAGTTGGGCGCCAGAGCATCTTGCTTCCAGCTCTTTGGGAAGCTAAGAAACAACTCGCTCTGCACAGTGCTCTTACAGCCTACCGGGAACATCTCTTACAAAGGCCTGTGAAACGCAGTTTCTTTGCTGCCCTGCTCTGGCTGAAGTAGAACTTCTGAGCTGGGTGTGCCACTTTGCCCTAGAGCTGAAAGGCACAACGTGCAGGCTGCTTAACAAAGGGCGAGTTGGGCCCCAGAGCACCTTCTTCCAGCTCTTTGGGAAGCTAAGAAACAACTCGCTCTGCACAGTGCTCTTACAGCCTACCGGGAACATCTCTTACAAAGGCCTGTGAAACGAAGTTTCTTTGCAGGCCTGATCTGGCTGAAGTAGAACTTCTGCCCTGGGTGTGCCACATTGCCCTAGAGCTGAAAGGCACAACATGCAGGCTTCTTGACAAAGGGCGAGTTGGGCCCCAGAGCATCTTGCTTCCAGCTCTTTGGGAAGCTAAGAAACAACTCGCTCTGCACAGTGCTCTTACAGCCTACCGGGAACATCTCTTACAAAGGCCTGTGAAACGCAGTTTCTTTGCAGGCCTGATCTGGCTGAAGTAGAACTTCTGCCCTGGGTGTGCCACATTGCCCTAGAGCTGAAAGGCACAACGTGCAGGCTTCTTAACAAAGGGCGAGTTGGGCCCCAGAGCATCTTGCTTCCAGCTCTTTGGGAAGCTAAGAAACAACTCGCTCTGCACAGTGCTCTTACAGCCTACCGGCAGCATCTCTTACAGAGGTCTGTGAAACGAAGTTTCTTTGCAGGCCTGATCTGGCTGAAGTAGAATTTCTGCCCTGGGTGTGCCACATTGCCCTAGAGCTGAAAGGCACAACGTGCAGGCTTCTTAACAAAGGGCGAGTTGGGCCCCACAGCATCTTGCTTCCAGCTCTTTGGGAAGCTAAGAAACAACTCGCTCTGCACAGTGCTCTTACAGCCTACCGGGAACATCTCTTACAAAGGCCTCTGAAACGCAGTTTCTTTGCTGGCCTGCTCTGGCTGAAGTAGAACTTCTGAGCTGGGTGTGCCACATTGCCCTAGAGCTGAAAGGCACAACGTGCAGGCTTCTTAACAAAGGGCGAGTTGGGCCCCAGAGCATCTTGCTTCCAGCTCTTTGCGAAGCTAAGAAACAAATCGCTATGCACACTGCTCTTACAGCCTAACGAGAACATCTCTTACAAAGGCCTGTGAAATGCAGTTTCTTTACAGGCCTGATCTGGTTGAAGTAGAACTTCTGCCCTGGGTGTACACATTGCCATAGAGCTGAAAGGCACAACGTGCAGGCTTCTTAACAAAGGGCGAGTTGGGCCCCAGAGCATCTTGCTTCCAGCTCTTTGGGAAGCTAAGAAGCAACTCGCTCTGCACAGTGCTCTTACAGCCTACCGGGAACATCTCTTACAAAGGCCTGTGAAACGCAGTTTCTTTGCAGGCCTGATCTGGCTGAAGTAGAACTTCTGCCCTGGGTGTGCCACATTGCCCTAGAGCTGAAAGGAACAACGTGCAGGATTCTTAACAAAGGGCGAGTTGTGCCCCACAGCATCTTGCTTCCAGCTCTTGGGAAGCTAAGAAACAAGTCCCTCTGCACAGTGCTCTTTCAGCCTACCGGGAACAACTCTTACAAGGGAATGTGTAACGCAGTTTCTTTGCAGGCCTGATCTGGCTGAAGTAGAACTTCTGCCCTGGGTGTGCCACATTGCCCTAGAGCTGAAAGCCACCACGTGCAGGCTTCTGAACAAAGGGCGTGTTGGGCCCCAGTGCATGTTGATTCCAGCTCTTTGGGAATCTAAGAAAGAACTCGCTCTGCACAGTGCTCTTACAGCCTACCGGGAACATCTCTTACAAAGGCCTGTGAAACGCACTTTCTCTGCAGGCCTGATCTGGCTGAAGTAGAACTTCTGACCTGGGTGTGCCACATTGCCCTAGAGCTGAAAGGCACAACGTGCAGGCTTCTTAACAAAGGGCGAGTTGCACCCACAGCATCTTGCTTCCAGCTCTTTGGGAAGCTAAGTAACAACTCGCTCTGCACAGTGATCATACTGCCTACCGGGAACATCTCTTAGAAAGGCCTGTGAAACGCAGTTTCTTTGCAGGCCTGATCTGGCTGAATTAGAACTTCTTCCCTGGGTGTGCCACATTGCCCTAGAGCTGAAAGGGACAATGTGCAGGCTTCTTAACAAAGGGCGAGTTGGGCGCCAGAGCATCTTGCTTCCAGCTCTTTGGGAAGCTAAGAAACAACTCGCTCTGCACAGTGCTCTTACAGCCTACCGGGAACATCTCTTACAAAGGCCTGTGAAACGCAGTTTCTTTGCAGGCCTGATCTGGCTGAAGTAGAACTTCTGCCCTGGGTGTGCCACATTGCCCTAGAGCTGAAAGGCACAACGTGCAGGCTTCTTAACAAAGGGCGAGTTGTGCCCCACAGCATATTGCTTCAAGCTCTTTGGGAAGCTAAGAAACAACTGGGTATGCACACTGCTCTTACAGCCTACCGAGAACATCTCTTACAAAGGCCTGTGAAATGCAGTTCTTTGCAGGCCTGATCTGGCTGAAGTAGAACTTCTGCCCTGGGTGTGCCACATTGCCCTAGAGCTGAAAGGCACAACATGCAGGCTTCTTAACAAAGGGCGAGTTGGGCCCCAGAGCATCTTGCTTCCAGCTCTTTGGGAAGCTGAGAAACAACTCGCTCCGCACAGTGCTCTTACAGCCTACCGGGAACATCACTTAGAAAGGCCTGTGAAACGCAGTTTCTTTGCTGGCCTGATCTGGCTGAAGTAGAACTTCTGCCCTGGGTGTGCCACATTGCCCTAGAGCTGAAAGGCACAACGTGCAGGCTTCTTACCAAAGGGCGAATTGGGCCCCAGAGCATCTTGCTTCCAGCTCTTTGGGAAGCTAACAAACAACTCGCTCTTCACAGTGCTCTTACAGCCTACCGGGAACATCTCTTACAAAGGCCTGTGAAACGCAGTTTCTTTGCAGGCCTGATCTGGCTGAAGTAGAACTTCTGCCCTGGGTGTGCCACATTGCCCTACAGCTGAAAGGCACAACGTGCAGGCTTCTTAACAAAGGCCGAGTTGGGCCCCAGAGCATGTTGCTTCCAGCTCTTTGGGAAGCTAAGAAACAACTCGCTCTGCACAGTGCTCTTACAGCCTACCGGCAACATCTCTTACAGAGGCCTGTGAAACGCAGTTTCTTTGCAGGCCTGATCTGGCTGAAGTAGAACTTCTGCCCTGGGTGTGCCACATTGTCCTAGAGCTGAAAGGCACAACGTGCAGGCTTCTTAACAAAGGGCGAGTTGGGCCCCACAGCATCTTGGTTCCAGCTCTTTGCGAAGCTAAGAAACAACTCGCTATGCACACTGCTCTTACAGCCTACCGAGAACATCTCTTACAAAGGCCTGTGAAATGCAGTTTCTTTACAGGCCTGATCTGGCTGAAGTAGAACTTCTGCCCTGGGTGTGCCACATTGCCCTAGAGCTGAAAGGCACAACGTGCAGGCTTCTTAACAAAGGGCGAGTTGGGCCCCAGAGCATCTTGATTCCAGCTCTTTGGGAAGCTAAGAAACAACTCGCTCCGCACAGTGCTCTTACAGCCTACCGGCAACATCTCTTACAGAGGCCTGTGAAACGCAGTTTCTTTGCAGGCCTGCTCTGGCTGAAGTAGAACTTCTGCCCTGGGTGTGCCGCATTGCCCTAGAGCTGAAAGGCACAACGTGCAGGCTTCTTAACAAAGGGCGAGTTGGGCCCCACAGCATCTTGCTTCCAGCTCTTTGGGAAGCTAAGAAACAACTCGCTCTGCACAGTGCTCTTACAGCCTACCGGGAACATCTCTTACAGAGGCCTGTGAAACGCCGACTCTTTGCAGGCCTGCTCTGGCTGAAGTAGAACTTCTGAGCTGGGTGTGCCACTTTGCCCTAGAGCTGAAAGGCACAACGTGCAGGCTTCTTAACAAAGGGCGAGTTGGGCCCCAGAGCATCTTGCTTCCAGCTCTTTGCGAAGCTAAGAAACAACTCGCTATGCACACTGCTCTTACAGCCTACCGAGAACATCTCTTACAAAGGCCTGTGGAATGCAGTTTCTTTACAGGCCTGATCTGGCTTAAGTAGAACTTCTGCCCTGGGTGTCCACATTGCCCTAGAGCTGAAAGGCACAACGTGCAGGCTTCTTAACAAAGGGCGAGTTGGGCCCCAGAGCATCTTGCTTCCAGCTCTTGGGAAGCTAAGAAACAAGTCGCTCTGCACAGTGCTCTTTCAGCCTACCGGGAACAACTCTTACAAGGGAATGTGAAACGCAGTTTCTTTGCAGGCCTGATCTGGCTGAAGTAGAACTTCTGCCCTGGGTGTGCCACATTGCCCTAGAGCTGAAAGCCATCCCGTGCAGGCTTCTGAACAAAGGACGTGTTGGGCCCCAGTACATCTTGCTTCCAGCTCTTTGGGAATCTAAGAAAGAACTCGCTCTGCACAGTGCTCTTACAGCCTACCGGGAACATCTCTTACAAAGGCCTGTGAAACGCACTTTCTCTGCAGGCCTGATCTGGCTGAAGTAGAACTTCTGACCTGGGTGTGCCACATTGCCCTAGAGCTGAAAGGCACAACGTGCAGGCTTCTTAACAAAGGGCGAGTTGCCCCCACAGCATCTTGCTTCCAGCTCTTTGGGAAGCTAAGTAACAACTCGCTCTGCACAGTGATCATACTGCCTACCGGGAACATCTCTTAGAAAGGCCTGTGAAACGCAGTTTCTTTGCAGGCCTGATCTGGCTGAATTAGAACTTCTGCCCTGGGTGTGCCACATTGCCCTAGAGCTGAAAGGGACAATGTGCAGGCTTCTTAACAAAGGGCGAGTTGGGCGCCAGAGCATCTTGCTTCCAGCTCTTTGGGAAGCTAAGAAACAACTCGCTCTGCACAGTGCTCTTACAGCCTACCGGGAACATCTCTTACAAAGGCCTGTGAAACGCAGTTTCTTTTCTGGCCTGCTCTGGCTGAAGTAGAACTTCTGAGCTGGGTGTGCCACTTTGCCCTAGAGCTGAAAGGCACAACGTGCAGGCTGCTTAACAAAGGGCGAGTTGGGCCCCAGAGCATCTTGCTTCCAGCTCTTTGGGAAGCTAAGAAACAACTCGCTCTGCACAGTGCTCTTACAGCCTACCGGGAACATCTCTTACAAAGGCCTGTGAAACACAGTTTCTTTGCAGGCCTGATCTGGCTGAAGTAGAACTTCTGCCCTGGGTGTGCCACATTGCCCTAGAGCTGAAAGGCACAACGTGCAGGCTTCTTAACAAAGGGCGAGTTGGGCCCCACAGCATCTTGCTTCCAGCTCTTTGGGAAGCTAAGAAACAACTCGCTCTGCACAGTGCTCTTACAGCCTACCGGGAACATCTCTTACAAAGGCCTGTGAAACGCAGTTTCTTTGCAGGCCTGATCTGGCTGAAGTAGAACTTCTGCCCTGGGTGTGCCACATTGCCCTAGAGCTGAAAGGCACAACGTGCAGGCTTCTTGACAAAGGGCGAGTTGGGCCCCAGAGCATCTTGCTTCCAGCTCTTTGGGAAGCTAAGAAACAACTCGCTGTGCACAGTGCTCTTACAGCCTACCGGGAACATCTCTTACAAAGGCCTGTGAAACGCAGTTTCTTTGCAGGCCTGATCTGGCTGAAGTAGAACTTCTGCCCTGGGTGTGCCACATTGCCCTAGAGCTGAAAGGCACAACGTGCAGGCTTCTTACCAAAGGGCGAGTTGGGCCCCAGAGCATCTTGCTTCCAGCTCTTTGGGAAGCTAAGAAACAACTCGCTCTGCACAGTGCTCTTACAGCCTACCGGCAGCATCTCTTACAGAGGCCTGTGAAACGAAGTTTCTTTGCAGGCCTGATCTGGCTGAAGTAGAACTTCTGCCCTGGGTGTGCCGCATTGCCCTAGAGCTGAAAGGCACAACGTGCAGGCTTCTTAACAAAGGGCGAGTTGGGCCCCACAGCATCTTGCTTCCAGCTCTTTGGGAAGCTAAGAAACAACTCGCTCTGCACAGTGCTCTTACAGCCTACCGGGAACATCTCTTACAAAGGCCTGTGAAACGCAGTTTCTTTGCTGGCCTGCTCTGGCTGAAGTAGAACTTCTGAGCTGGGTGTGCCACTTTGCCCTAGAGCTGAAAGGCACAACGTGCAGGCTTCTTAACAAAGGGCGAGTTGGGCCCCAGAGCATCTTGCTTCCAGCTCTTTGCGAAGATAAGAAACAACTCGCTATGCACACTGCTCTTACAGCCTACCGAGAACATCTCTTACAAAGGCCTGTGAAATGCAGTTTTTTTACAGGCCTGATCTGGCTGAAGTAGAACTTCTGCCCTGGGTGTCCACATTGCCCTAGAGCTGAAAGGCACAACGTGCAGGCTTCTTAACAAAGGGCGAGTTGGGCCCCAGAGCATCTTGCTTCCAGCTCTTTGGGAAGCTAAGAAGCAACTCGCTCTGCACAGTGCTCTTACAGCCTACCGGGAACATCTCTTACAAAGGCCTGTGAAACGCAGTTTCTTTGCAGGCCTGATCTGGCTGAAGTAGAACTTCTGCCCTGGGTGTGCCACATTGCCCTAGAGCTGAAAGGAACAACGTGCAGGATTCTTAACAAAGGGCGAGTTGTGCCCCACAACATCTTGCTTCCAGCTCTTGGGAAGCTAAGAAACAAGTCCCTCTGCACAGTGCTCTTTCAGCCTACCGGGAACAACTCTTACAAGGGAATGTGTAACGCAGTTTCTTTGCAGGCCTGATCTGGCTGAAGTAGAACTTCTGCCCTGGGTGTGCCACATTGCCCTAGAGCTGAAGGCACAACGTGCAGGCTTCTTACCAAAGGGCGAATTGGGCCCGAGAGCATCTTGCTTCCAGCACTTTGGGAAGCTAAGAAACAACTCGCTCTGCACAGTGCTCTTACAGCCTACCGGGAACATCTCTTACAAAGGCCTGTGAAACGCAGTTTCTTTGCAGGCCTGATCTGGCTGAAGTAGAACTTCAGCCCTGGGTGTGCCACATTGCCCTAGAGCTGAAAGGCACAACGTGCAGGCTTCTTAACAAAGGGCGAGTTGGGCCCCACAGCATCTTGCTTCCAGCTCTTTGGGAAGCTAAGAAACAACTCGCTCTGCACAGTGCTCTTACAGCCTACCGGGAACATCTCTTACAAAGGCCTTTGAAACGCCGTTTCTTTTCAGGCCTGCTCTGGCTGAAGTAGAACTTCTGAGCTGGGTTTGCCACTTTGCCCTAGAGCTGAAAGGCACAACGTGCAGGCTTCTTAACAAATGGCGAGTTGGGCCCCAGAGCATCTTGCTTCCAGCTCTTTGGGAAGCTAAGAAAGAGCTCGCTCTGCACAGTGCTCTTACAGCCTACCGGGAACATCTCTTACAAAGGCCTGTGAAACACAGTTGCTTTGCAGGCCTGATCTGGCTGAAGTAGAATTTCTGCCCTGGGTGTGCCACATTGCCCTAGAGCTGAAAGGCACAACGTGCAGGCTTCTTAACAAAGGGCGAGTTGGGCCCCACAGCATCTTGCTTCCAGCTCTTTGGGAAGCTGAGAAACAACTCGCTCTGCACAGTGCTCTTACAGCCTACCGGGAACATCACTTACAAAGGCCTGTGAAACGCAGTTTCTTTGCAGGCCTGATCTGGCTGAAGTAGAACTTCTGCCCTGGGTGTGCCACATTGCCCTAGAGCTGAAAGGCACAACGTGCAGGCTTCTTAACAAAGGGCGAGTTGGGCCCCACAGCATCTTGCTTCCAGCTCTTTGGGAAGCTAAGAAACAACTCGCTCTGCACAGTGCTCTTACAGCCTACCGGGAACATCTCTTACAAAGGCCTGTGAAACGCAGTTTGTTTGCTGGCCTGCTCTGGCTGAAGTAGAACTTCTGAGCTGGGTGTGCCACATTGCCCTAGAGCTGAAAGGCACAACGTGCAGGCTTCTTAACAAAGGGCGAGTTGGGCCCCACAGCATCTTGCTTCCAGCTCTTTGCGAAGCTAAGAAACAACTCGCTATGCACACTGCTCTTACAGCCTACCGAGAACATCTCTTACAAAGGCCTGTGAAATGCAGTTTCTTTACAGGCCTGATCTGGCTGAAGTAGAACTTCTGCCCTGGGTGTCCACATTGCCCTAGAGCTGAAAGGCACAACGTGCAGGCTTCTTAACAAAGGGCGAGTTGGGCCCCAGAGCATCTTGCTTCCAGCTCTTTGGGAAGCTAAGAAGCAACTCGCTCTGCACAGTGCTCTTACAGCCTACCGGGAACATCTCTTACAAAGGCCTGTGAAACACAGTTTCTTTGCAGGCCTGATCTGGCTGAAGTAGAACTTCTGCCCTGGGTGTGCCACATTGCCTTAGAGCTGAAAGGAACAACGTGCAGGATTCTTAACAAAGGGCGAGTTGTGCCCCACAGCATCTTGCTTCCAGCTCTTGGGAAGCTAAGAAACAAGTCGCTCTGCACAGTGCTCTTTCAGCCTACCGGGAACAACTCTTACAAGGGAATGTGAAACGCAGTTTCTTTGCAGGCCTGATCTGGCTGAAGTAGAACTTCTGCCCTGGGTGTGCCACATTGCCCTAGAGCTGAAAGCCATCACGTGCAGGCTTCTGAACAAAGGGCGTGTTGGGCCCCAGTGCATCTTGCTTCGAGCTCTTTGGGAATCTAAGAAAGAACTCGCTCTGCACAGTGCTCTTACAGCCTACCGGGAACATCTCTTACAAAGGCCTGTGAAACGCACTTTCTCTGCAGGCCTGATCTGGCTGAAGTAGAACTTCTGACCTGGGTGTGCCACATTGCCCTAGAGCTGAAAGGCACAACGTGCAGGCTTCTTACCAAAGGGCGAGTTGCCCCCACAGCATCTTGCTTCCAGCTCTTTGGGAAGCTAAGTAACAACTCGCTCTGCACAGTGATCATACTGCCTACCGGGAACATCTCTTAGAAAGGCCTGTGAAACGCAGTTTCTTTGCAGGCCTGATCTGGCTGAATTAGAACTTCTGCCCTGGGTGTGCCACATTGCCCTAGAGCTGAAAGGGACAATGTGCAGGCTTCTTAACAAAGGGCGAGTTGGGCGCCAGAGCATCTTGCTTTCAGCTCTTTGGGAAGCTAAGAAACAACTCGCTCTGCACAGTGCTCTTACAGCCTACCGGGAACATCTCTTACAAAGGCCTGTGAAACGCAGTTTCTTTGCTGCCCTGCGCTGGCTGAAGTAGAACTTCTGAGCTGGGTGTGCCACTTTGCCCTAGAGCTGAAAGGCACAACGTGCAGGCTGCTTAACAAAGGGCGAGTTGTGCCCCAGAGCACCTTCTTCCAGCTCTTTGGGAAGCTAAGAAACAACTCGCTCTGCACAGTGCTCTTACAGCCTACCGGGAACATCTCTTACAAAGGCCTGTGAAACGAAGTTTCTTTGCAGGCCTGATCTGGCTGAAGTAGAACTTCTGCCCTGGGTGTGCCACATTGCCCTAGAGCTGAAAGGCACAACGTGCAGGCTTCTTGACAAAGGGCGAGTTGGGCCCCAGAGCATCTTGCTTCCAGCTCTTTGGGAAGCTAAGAAACAACTCGCTCTGCACAGTGCTCTTACAGCCTACCGGGAACATCTCTTACAAAGGCCTGTGAAACGCAGTTTCTTTGCAGGCCTGATCTGGCTGAAGTAGAACTTCTGCCCTGGGTGTGCCACATTGCCCTAGAGCTGAAAGGCACAAGGTGCAGGCTTCTTACCAAAGGGCGAATTGGGCCCCAGAGCATCTTGCTTCCAGCTCTTTGGGAAGCTAAGAAACAACTCGCTCTGCACAGTGCTCTTACAGCCTACCGGCAGCATCTCTTACAGAGGCCTGTGAAACGAAGTTTCTTTGCAGGCCTGATCTGGCTGAAGTAGAATTTCTGCCCTGGGTGTGCCACATTGCCCTAGAGCTGAAAGGCACAACGTGCAGGCTTCTTAACAAAGGGCGAGTTGGGCCCCACAGCATCTTGCTTCCAGCTCTTTGGGAAGCTAAGAAACAACTCGCTCTGCACAGTGCTCTTACAGCCTACCGGGAACATCTCTTACAAAGGCCTGTGAAACGCAGTTTCTTTGCTGGCCTGCTCTGGCTGAAGTAGAACTTCTGAGCTGGGTGTGCCACTTTGCCCTAGAGCTGAAAGGCACAACGTGCAGGCTTCTTAACAAAGGGCGAGTTGGGCCCCAGAGCATCTTGCTTCCAGCTCTTTGCGAAGATAAGAAACAACTCGCTATGCACACTGCTCTTACAGCCTACCGAGAACATCTCTTACAAAGGCCTGTGAAATGCAGTTTTTTTACAGGCCTGATCTGGCTGAAGTAGAACTTCTGCCCTGGGTGTCCACATTGCCCTAGAGCTGAAAGGCACAACGTGCAGGCTTCTTAACAAAGGGCGAGTTGGGCCCCAGAGCATCTTGCTTCCAGCTCTTTGGGAAGCTAAGAAGCAACTCGCTCTGCACAGTGCTCTTACAGCCTACCGGGAACATCTCTTACAAAGGCCTGTGAAACGCAGTTTCTTTGCAGGCCTGATCTGGCTGAAGTAGAACTTCTGCCCTGGGTGTGCCACATTGCCCTAGAGCTGAAAGGAACAACGTGCAGGATTCTTAACAAAGGGCGAGTTGTGCCCCACAACATCTTGCTTCCAGCTCTTGGGAAGCTAAGAAACAAGTCCCTCTGCACAGTGCTCTTTCAGCCTACCGGGAACAACTCTTACAAGGGAATGTGTAACGCAGTTTCTTTGCAGGCCTGATCTGGCTGAAGTAGAACTTCTGCCCTGGGTGTGCCACATTGCCCTAGAGCTGAAGGCACAACGTGCAGGCTTCTTACCAAAGGGCGAATTGGGCCCGAGAGCATCTTGCTTCCAGCACTTTGGGAAGCTAAGAAACAACTCGCTCTGCACAGTGCTCTTACAGCCTACCGGGAACATCTCTTACAAAGGCCTGTGAAACGCAGTTTCTTTGCAGGCCTGATCTGGCTGAAGTAGAACTTCAGCCCTGGGTGTGCCACATTGCCCTAGAGCTGAAAGGCACAACGTGCAGGCTTCTTAACAAAGGGCGAGTTGGGCCCCACAGCATCTTGCTTCCAGCTCTTTGGGAAGCTAAGAAACAACTCGCTCTGCACAGTGCTCTTACAGCCTACCGGGAACATCTCTTACAAAGGCCTGTGAAACGCCGTTTCTTTTCAGGCCTGCTCTGGCTGAAGTAGAACTTCTGAGCTGGGTTTGCCACTTTGCCCTAGAGCTGAAAGGCACAACGTGCAGGCTTCTTAACAAATGGCGAGTTGGGCCCCAGAGCATCTTGCTTCCAGCTCTTTGGGAAGCTAAGAAAGAGCTCGCTCTGCACAGTGCTCTTACAGCCTACCGGGAACATCTCTTACAAAGGCCTGTGAAACACAGTTGCTTTGCAGGCCTGATCTGGCTGAAGTAGAATTTCTGCCCTGGGTGTGCCACATTGCCCTAGAGCTGAAAGGCACAACGTGCAGGCTTCTTAACAA
The DNA here is from genome assembly GCF_037783145.1 of Equus przewalskii. NCBI lineage: Eukaryota > Metazoa > Chordata > Mammalia > Perissodactyla > Equidae > Equus > Equus przewalskii. The sequence continues at coordinate 131,553 of NW_027227346.1, read as the reverse complement.
AGGGCGAGTTGGGCCCCACAGCATCTTGCTTCCAGCTCTTTGGGAAGCTGAGAAACAACTCGCTCTGCACAGTGCTCTTACAGCCTACCGGGAACATCACTTACAAAGGCCTGTGAAACGCAGTTTCTTTGCAGGCCTGATCTGGCTGAAGTAGAACTTCTGCCCTGGGTGTGCCACATTGCCCTAGAGCTGAAAGGCACAACGTGCAGGCTTCTTAACAAAGGGCGAGTTGGGCCCCACAGCATCTTGCTTCCAGCTCTTTGGGAAGCTAAGAAACAACTCGCTCTGCACAGTGCTCTTACAGCCTACCGGGAACATCTCTTACAAAGGCCTGTGAAACGCAGTTTGTTTGCTGGCCTGCTCTGGCTGAAGTAGAACTTCTGAGCTGGGTGTGCCACATTGCCCTAGAGCTGAAAGGCACAACGTGCAGGCTTCTTAACAAAGGGCGAGTTGGGCCCCACAGCATCTTGCTTCCAGCTCTTTGCGAAGCTAAGAAACAACTCGCTATGCACACTGCTCTTACAGCCTACCGAGAACATCTCTTACAAAGGCCTGTGAAATGCAGTTTCTTTACAGGCCTGATCTGGCTGAAGTAGAACTTCTGCCCTGGGTGTCCACATTGCCCTAGAGCTGAAAGGCACAACGTGCAGGCTTCTTAACAAAGGGCGAGTTGGGCCCCAGAGCATCTTGCTTCCAGCTCTTTGGGAAGCTAAGAAGCAACTCGCTCTGCACAGTGCTCTTACAGCCTACCGGGAACATCTCTTACAAAGGCCTGTGAAACACAGTTTCTTTGCAGGCCTGATCTGGCTGAAGTAGAACTTCTGCCCTGGGTGTGCCACATTGCCTTAGAGCTGAAAGGAACAACGTGCAGGATTCTTAACAAAGGGCGAGTTGTGCCCCACAGCATCTTGCTTCCAGCTCTTGGGAAGCTAAGAAACAAGTCGCTCTGCACAGTGCTCTTTCAGCCTACCGGGAACAACTCTTACAAGGGAATGTGAAACGCAGTTTCTTTGCAGGCCTGATCTGGCTGAAGTAGAACTTCTGCCCTGGGTGTGCCACATTGCCCTAGAGCTGAAAGCCATCACGTGCAGGCTTCTGAACAAAGGGCGTGTTGGGCCCCAGTGCATCTTGCTTCGAGCTCTTTGGGAATCTAAGAAAGAACTCGCTCTGCACAGTGCTCTTACAGCCTACCGGGAACATCTCTTACAAAGGCCTGTGAAACGCACTTTCTCTGCAGGCCTGATCTGGCTGAAGTAGAACTTCTGACCTGGGTGTGCCACATTGCCCTAGAGCTGAAAGGCACAACGTGCAGGCTTCTTACCAAAGGGCGAGTTGCCCCCACAGCATCTTGCTTCCAGCTCTTTGGGAAGCTAAGTAACAACTCGCTCTGCACAGTGATCATACTGCCTACCGGGAACATCTCTTAGAAAGGCCTGTGAAACGCAGTTTCTTTGCAGGCCTGATCTGGCTGAATTAGAACTTCTGCCCTGGGTGTGCCACATTGCCCTAGAGCTGAAAGGGACAATGTGCAGGCTTCTTAACAAAGGGCGAGTTGGGCGCCAGAGCATCTTGCTTCCAGCTCTTTGGGAAGCTAAGAAACAACTCGCTCTGCACAGTGCTCTTACAGCCTACCGGGAACATCTCTTACAAAGGCCTGTGAAACGCAGTTTCTTTGCTGCCCTGCGCTGGCTGAAGTAGAACTTCTGAGCTGGGTGTGCCACTTTGCCCTAGAGCTGAAAGGCACAACGTGCAGGCTGCTTAACAAAGGGCGAGTTGTGCCCCAGAGCACCTTCTTCCAGCTCTTTGGGAAGCTAAGAAACAACTCGCTCTGCACAGTGCTCTTACAGCCTACCGGGAACATCTCTTACAAAGGCCTGTGAAACGAAGTTTCTTTGCAGGCCTGATCTGGCTGAAGTAGAACTTCTGCCCTGGGTGTGCCACATTGCCCTAGAGCTGAAAGGCACAACGTGCAGGCTTCTTGACAAAGGGCGAGTTGGGCCCCAGAGCATCTTGCTTCCAGCTCTTTGGGAAGCTAAGAAACAACTCGCTCTGCACAGTGCTCTTACAGCCTACCGGGAACATCTCTTACAAAGGCCTGTGAAACGCAGTTTCTTTGCAGGCCTGATCTGGCTGAAGTAGAACTTCTGCCCTGGGTGTGCCACATTGCCCTAGAGCTGAAAGGCACAACGTGCAGGCTTCTTACCAAAGGGCGAATTGGGCCCCAGAGCATCTTGCTTCCAGCTCTTTGGGAAGCTAAGAAACAACTCGCTCTGCACAGTGCTCTTACAGCCTACCGGCAGCATCTCTTACAGAGGCCTGTGAAACGAAGTTTCTTTGCAGGCCTGATCTGGCTGAAGTAGAATTTCTGCCCTGGGTGTGCCACATTGCCCTAGAGCTGAAAGGCACAACGTGCAGGCTTCTTAACAAAGGGCGAGTTGGGCCCCACAGCATCTTGCTTCCAGCTCTTTGGGAAGCTAAGAAACAACTCGCTCTGCACAGTGCTCTTACAGCCTACCGGGAACATCTCTTACAAAGGCCTGTGAAACGCAGTTTCTTTGCTGGCCTGCTCTGGCTGAAGTAGAACTTCTGAGCTGGGTGTGCCACTTTGCCCTAGAGCTGAAAGGCACAACGTGCAGGCTTCTTAACAAAGGGCGAGTTGGGCCCCAGAGCATCTTGCTTCCAGCTCTTTGCGAAGATAAGAAACAACTCGCTATGCACACTGCTCTTACAGCCTACCGAGAACATCTCTTACAAAGGCCTGTGAAATGCAGTTTTTTTACAGGCCTGATCTGGCTGAAGTAGAACTTCTGCCCTGGGTGTCCACATTGCCCTAGAGCTGAAAGGCACAACGTGCAGGCTTCTTAACAAAGGGCGAGTTGGGCCCCAGAGCATCTTGCTTCCAGCTCTTTGGGAAGCTAAGAAGCAACTCGCTCTGCACAGTGCTCTTACAGCCTACCGGGAACATCTCTTACAAAGGCCTGTGAAACGCAGTTTCTTTGCAGGCCTGATCTGGCTGAATTAGAACTTCTGCCCTGGGTGTGCCACATTGCCCTAGAGCTGAAAGGGACAATGTGCAGGCTTCTTAACAAAGGGCGAGTTGGGCGCCAGAGCATCTTGCTTCCAGCTCTTTGGGAAGCTAAGAAACAACTCGCTCTGCACAGTGCTCTTACAGCCTACCGGGAACATCTCTTACAAAGGCCTGTGAAACGCAGTTTCTTTGCTGCCCTGCGCTGGCTGAAGTAGAACTTCTGAGCTGGGTGTGCCACTTTGCCCTAGAGCTGAAAGGCACAACGTGCAGGCTGCTTAACAAAGGGCGAGTTGTGCCCCAGAGCACCTTCTTCCAGCTCTTTGGGAAGCTAAGAAACAACTCGCTCTGCACAGTGCTCTTACAGCCTACCGGGAACATCTCTTACAAAGGCCTGTGAAACGAAGTTTCTTTGCAGGCCTGATCTGGCTGAAGTAGAACTTCTGCCCTGGGTGTGCCACATTGCCCTAGAGCTGAAAGGCACAACGTGCAGGCTTCTTGACAAAGGGCGAGTTGGGCCCCAGAGCATCTTGCTTCCAGCTCTTTGGGAAGCTAAGAAACAACTCGCTCTGCACAGTGCTCTTACAGCCTACCGGGAACATCTCTTACAAAGGCCTGTGAAACGCAGTTTCTTTGCAGGCCTGATCTGGCTGAAGTAGAACTTCTGCCCTGGGTGTGCCACATTGCCCTAGAGCTGAAAGGCACAACGTGCAGGCTTCTTACCAAAGGGCGAATTGGGCCCCAGAGCATCTTGCTTCCAGCTCTTTGGGAAGCTAAGAAACAACTCGCTCTGCACAGTGCTCTTACAGCCTACCGGCAGCATCTCTTACAGAGGCCTGTGAAACGAAGTTTCTTTGCAGGCCTGATCTGGCTGAAGTAGAATTTCTGCCCTGGGTGTGCCACATTGCCCTAGAGCTGAAAGGCACAACGTGCAGGCTTCTTAACAAAGGGCGAGTTGGGCCCCACAGCATCTTGCTTCCAGCTCTTTGGGAAGCTAAGAAACAACTCGCTCTGCACAGTGCTCTTACAGCCTACCGGGAACATCTCTTACAAAGGCCTCTGAAACGCAGTTTCTTTGCTGGCCTGCTCTGGCTGAAGTAGAACTTCTGAGCTGGGTGTGCCACATTGCCCTAGAGCTGAAAGGCACAACGTGCAGGCTTCTTAACAAAGGGCGAGTTGGGCCCCAGAGCATCTTGCTTCCAGCTCTTTGCGAAGCTAAGAAACAAATCGCTATGCACACTGCTCTTACAGCCTAACGAGAACATCTCTTACAAAGGCCTGTGAAATGCAGTTTCTTTACAGGCCTGATCTGGCTGAAGTAGAACTTCTGCCCTGGGTGTACACATTGCCCTAGAGCTGAAAGGCACAACGTGCAGGCTTCTTAACAAAGGGCGAGTTGGGCCCCAGAGCATCTTGCTTCCAGCTCTTTGGGAAGCTAAGAAGCAACTCGCTCTGCACAGTGCTCTTACAGCCTACCGGGAACATCTCTTACAAAGGCCTGTGAAACGCAGTTTCTTTGCAGGCCTGATCTGGCTGAAGTAGAACTTCTGCCCTGGGTGTGCCACATTGCCCTAGAGCTGAAAGGAACAACGTGCAGGATTCTTAACAAAGGGCGAGTTGTGCCCCACAGCATCTTGCTTCCAGCTCTTGGGAAGCTAAGAAACAAGTCCCTCTGCACAGTGCTCTTTCAGCCTACCGGGAACAACTCTTACAAGGGAATGTGTAACGCAGTTTCTTTGCAGGCCTGATCTGGCTGAAGTAGAACTTCTGCCCTGGGTGTGCCACATTGCCCTAGAGCTGAAAGCCACCACGTGCAGGCTTCTGAACAAAGGGCGTGTTGGGCCCCAGTGCATGTTGATTCCAGCTCTTTGGGAATCTAAGAAAGAACTCGCTCTGCACAGTGCTCTTACAGCCTACCGGGAACATCTCTTACAAAGGCCTGTGAAACGCACTTTCTCTGCAGGCCTGATCTGGCTGAAGTAGAACTTCTGACCTGGGTGTGCCACATTGGCCTAGAGCTGAAAGGCACAACGTGCAGGCTTCTTAACAAAGGGCGAGTTGCCCCCACAGCATCTTGCTTCCAGCTCTTTGGGAAGCTAAGTAACAACTCGCTCTGCACAGTGATCATACTGCCTACCGGGAACATCTCTTAGAAAGGCCTGTGAAACGCAGTTTCTTTGAAGGCCTGATCTGGCTGAATTAGAACTTCTGCCCTGGGTGTGCCACATTGCCCTAGAGCTGAAAGGGACAATGTGCAGGCTTCTTAACAAAGGGCGAGTTGGGCGCCAGAGCATCTTGCTTCCAGCTCTTTGGGAAGCTAAGAAACAACTCGCTCTGCACAGTGCTCTTACAGCCTACCGGGAACATCTCTTACAAAGGCCTGTGAAACGCAGTTTCTTTGCAGGCCTGATCTGGCTGAAGTAGAACTTCTGCCCTGGGTGTGCCACATTGCCCTACAGCTGAAAGGCACAACGTGCAGGCTTCTTACCAAAGGGCGAATTGGGCCCCAGAGCATCTTGCTTCCAGCTCTTTGGGAAGCTAAGAAGCAACTCGCTCTGCACAGTGCTCTTACAGCCTACCGGGAACATCTCTTACAAAGGCCTGTGAAACGCAGTTTCTTTGCAGGCCTGATCTGGCTGAAGTAGAACTTCTGCCCTGGGTGTGCCACATTGCCCTAGAGCTGAAAGGAACAACGTGCAGGATTCTTAGCAAAGGGCGAGTTGTGCCCCACAGCAACTTGCTTCCAGCTCTTGGGAAGCTAAGAAACAAGTCCCTCTGCACAGTGCTCTTTCAGCCTACCGGGAACAACTCTTACAAGGGAATGTGTAACGCAGTTTCTTTGCAGGCCTGATCTGGCTGAAGTAGAACTTCTGCCCTGGGTGTGCCACATTGCCCTAGAGCTGAAAGCCACCACGTGCAGGCTTCTGAACAAAGGGCGTGTTGGGCCCCAGTGCATGTTGCTTCCAGCTCTTTGGGAATCTAAGAAAGAACTCGCTCTGCACAGTGCTCTTACAGCCTACCGGGAACATCTCTTACAAAGGCCTGTGAAACGCACTTTCTCTGCAGGCCTGATCTGGCTGAAGTAGAACTTCTGACCTGGGTGTGCCACATTGGCCTAGAGCTGAAAGGCACAACGTGCAGGCTGCTTAACAAAGGGCGAGTTGTGCCCCAGAGCACCTTCTTCCAGCTCTTTGGGAAGCTAAGAAACAACTCGCTCTGCACAGTGCTCTTACAGCCTACCGGGAACATCTCTTACAAAGGCCTGTGAAACGAAGTTTCTTTGCAGGCCTGATCTGGCTGAAGTAGAACTTCTGCCCTGGGTGTGCCACATTGCCCTAGAGCTGAAAGGCACAACGTGCAGGCTTCTTGACAAAGGGCGAGTTGGGCCCCAGAGCATCTTGCTTCCAGCTCTTTGGGAAGCTAAGAAACAACTCGCTCTGCACAGTGCTCTTACAGCCTACCGGGAACATCTCTTACAAAGGCCTGTGAAACGCAGTTTCTTTGCAGGCCTGATCTGGCTGAAGTAGAACTTCTGCCCTGGGTGTGCCACATTGCCCTAGAGCTGAAAGGCACAACGTGCAGGCTTCTTACCAAAGGGCGAATTGGGCCCCAGAGCATCTTGCTTCCAGCTCTTTGGGAAGCTAAGAAACAACTCGCTCTGCACAGTGCTCTTACAGCCTACCGGCAGCATCTCTTACAGAGGCCTGTGAAACGAAGTTTCTTTGCAGGCCTGATCTGGCTGAAGTAGAATTTCTGCCCTGGGTGTGCCACATTGCCCTAGAGCTGAAAGGCACAACGTGCAGGCTTCTTAACAAAGGGCGAGTTGGGCCCCACAGCATCTTGCTTCCAGCTCTTTGGGAAGCTAAGAAACAACTCGCTCTGCACAGTGCTCTTACAGCCTACCGGGAACATCTCTTACAAAGGCCTGTGAAACGCAGTTTCTTTGCTGGCCTGCTCTGGCTGAAGTAGAACTTCTGAGCTGGGTGTGCCACTTTGCCCTAGAGCTGAAAGGCACAACGTGCAGGCTTCTTAACAAAGGGCGAGTTGGGCCCCAGAGCATCTTGCTTCCAGCTCTTTGCGAAGATAAGAAACAACTCGCTATGCACACTGCTCTTACAGCCTACCGAGAACATCTCTTACAAAGGCCTGTGAAATGCAGTTTTTTTACAGGCCTGATCTGGCTGAAGTAGAACTTCTGCCCTGGGTGTCCACATTGCCCTAGAGCTGAAAGGCACAACGTGCAGGCTTCTTAACAAAGGGCGAGTTGGGCCCCAGAGCATCTTGCTTCCAGCTCTTTGGGAAGCTAAGAAGCAACTCGCTCTGCACAGTGCTCTTACAGCCTACCGGGAACATCTCTTACAAAGGCCTGTGAAACGCAGTTTCTTTGCAGGCCTGATCTGGCTGAATTAGAACTTCTGCCCTGGGTGTGCCACATTGCCCTAGAGCTGAAAGGGACAATGTGCAGGCTTCTTAACAAAGGGCGAGTTGGGCGCCAGAGCATCTTGCTTCCAGCTCTTTGGGAAGCTAAGAAACAACTCGCTCTGCACAGTGCTCTTACAGCCTACCGGGAACATCTCTTACAAAGGCCTGTGAAACGCAGTTTCTTTGCTGCCCTGCGCTGGCTGAAGTAGAACTTCTGAGCTGGGTGTGCCACTTTGCCCTAGAGCTGAAAGGCACAACGTGCAGGCTGCTTAACAAAGGGCGAGTTGTGCCCCAGAGCACCTTCTTCCAGCTCTTTGGGAAGCTAAGAAACAACTCGCTCTGCACAGTGCTCTTACAGCCTACCGGGAACATCTCTTACAAAGGCCTGTGAAACGAAGTTTCTTTGCAGGCCTGATCTGGCTGAAGTAGAACTTCTGCCCTGGGTGTGCCACATTGCCCTAGAGCTGAAAGGCACAACGTGCAGGCTTCTTGACAAAGGGCGAGTTGGGCCCCAGAGCATCTTGCTTCCAGCTCTTTGGGAAGCTAAGAAACAACTCGCTCTGCACAGTGCTCTTACAGCCTACCGGGAACATCTCTTACAAAGGCCTGTGAAACGCAGTTTCTTTGCAGGCCTGATCTGGCTGAAGTAGAACTTCTGCCCTGGGTGTGCCACATTGCCCTAGAGCTGAAAGGCACAACGTGCAGGCTTCTTACCAAAGGGCGAATTGGGCCCCAGAGCATCTTGCTTCCAGCTCTTTGGGAAGCTAAGAAACAACTCGCTCTGCACAGTGCTCTTACAGCCTACCGGCAGCATCTCTTACAGAGGCCTGTGAAACGAAGTTTCTTTGCAGGCCTGATCTGGCTGAAGTAGAATTTCTGCCCTGGGTGTGCCACATTGCCCTAGAGCTGAAAGGCACAACGTGCAGGCTTCTTAACAAAGGGCGAGTTGGGCCCCACAGCATCTTGCTTCCAGCTCTTTGGGAAGCTAAGAAACAACTCGCTCTGCACAGTGCTCTTACAGCCTACCGGGAACATCTCTTACAAAGGCCTCTGAAACGCAGTTTCTTTGCTGGCCTGCTCTGGCTGAAGTAGAACTTCTGAGCTGGGTGTGCCACATTGCCCTAGAGCTGAAAGGCACAACGTGCAGGCTTCTTAACAAAGGGCGAGTTGGGCCCCAGAGCATCTTGCTTCCAGCTCTTTGCGAAGCTAAGAAACAAATCGCTATGCACACTGCTCTTACAGCCTAACGAGAACATCTCTTACAAAGGCCTGTGAAATGCAGTTTCTTTACAGGCCTGATCTGGCTGAAGTAGAACTTCTGCCCTGGGTGTACACATTGCCCTAGAGCTGAAAGGCACAACGTGCAGGCTTCTTAACAAAGGGCGAGTTGGGCCCCAGAGCATCTTGCTTCCAGCTCTTTGGGAAGCTAAGAAGCAACTCGCTCTGCACAGTGCTCTTACAGCCTACCGGGAACATCTCTTACAAAGGCCTGTGAAACGCAGTTTCTTTGCAGGCCTGATCTGGCTGAAGTAGAACTTCTGCCCTGGGTGTGCCACATTGCCCTAGAGCTGAAAGGAACAACGTGCAGGATTCTTAACAAAGGGCGAGTTGTGCCCCACAGCATCTTGCTTCCAGCTCTTGGGAAGCTAAGAAACAAGTCCCTCTGCACAGTGCTCTTTCAGCCTACCGGGAACAACTCTTACAAGGGAATGTGTAACGCAGTTTCTTTGCAGGCCTGATCTGGCTGAAGTAGAACTTCTGCCCTGGGTGTGCCACATTGCCCTAGAGCTGAAAGCCACCACGTGCAGGCTTCTGAACAAAGGGCGTGTTGGGCCCCAGTGCATGTTGATTCCAGCTCTTTGGGAATCTAAGAAAGAACTCGCTCTGCACAGTGCTCTTACAGCCTACCGGGAACATCTCTTACAAAGGCCTGTGAAACGCACTTTCTCTGCAGGCCTGATCTGGCTGAAGTAGAACTTCTGACCTGGGTGTGCCACATTGGCCTAGAGCTGAAAGGCACAACGTGCAGGCTTCTTAACAAAGGGCGAGTTGCCCCCACAGCATCTTGCTTCCAGCTCTTTGGGAAGCTAAGTAACAACTCGCTCTGCACAGTGATCATACTGCCTACCGGGAACATCTCTTAGAAAGGCCTGTGAAACGCAGTTTCTTTGAAGGCCTGATCTGGCTGAATTAGAACTTCTGCCCTGGGTGTGCCACATTGCCCTAGAGCTGAAAGGGACAATGTGCAGGCTTCTTAACAAAGGGCGAGTTGGGCGCCAGAGCATCTTGCTTCCAGCTCTTTGGGAAGCTAAGAAACAACTCGCTCTGCACAGTGCTCTTACAGCCTACCGGGAACATCTCTTACAAAGGCCTGTGAAACGCAGTTTCTTTGCAGGCCTGATCTGGCTGAAGTAGAACTTCTGCCCTGGGTGTGCCACATTGCCCTACAGCTGAAAGGCACAACGTGCAGGCTTCTTACCAAAGGGCGAATTGGGCCCCAGAGCATCTTGCTTCCAGCTCTTTGGGAAGCTAAGAAGCAACTCGCTCTGCACAGTGCTCTTACAGCCTACCGGGAACATCTCTTACAAAGGCCTGTGAAACGCAGTTTCTTTGCAGGCCTGATCTGGCTGAAGTAGAACTTCTGCCCTGGGTGTGCCACATTGCCCTAGAGCTGAAAGGAACAACGTGCAGGATTCTTAGCAAAGGGCGAGTTGTGCCCCACAGCAACTTGCTTCCAGCTCTTGGGAAGCTAAGAAACAAGTCCCTCTGCACAGTGCTCTTTCAGCCTACCGGGAACAACTCTTACAAGGGAATGTGTAACGCAGTTTCTTTGCAGGCCTGATCTGGCTGAAGTAGAACTTCTGCCCTGGGTGTGCCACATTGCCCTAGAGCTGAAAGCCACCACGTGCAGGCTTCTGAACAAAGGGCGTGTTGGGCCCCAGTGCATGTTGCTTCCAGCTCTTTGGGAATCTAAGAAAGAACTCGCTCTGCACAGTGCTCTTACAGCCTACCGGGAACATCTCTTACAAAGGCCTGTGAAACGCACTTTCTCTGCAGGCCTGATCTGGCTGAAGTAGAACTTCTGACCTGGGTGTGCCACATTGGCCTAGAGCTGAAAGGCACAACGTGCAGGCTTCTTAACAAAGGGCGAGTTGCCCCCACAGCATCTTGCTTCCAGCTCTTTGGGAAGCTAAGTAACAACTCGCTCTGCACAGTGATCATACTGCCTACCGGGAACATCTCTTAGAAAGGCCTGTGAAACACAGTTTCTTTGCAGGCCTGATCTGGCTGAAATAGAACTTCTGCCCTGGGTGTGCCACATTGCCCTAGAGCTGAAAGGGACAATGTGCAGGCTTCTTAACAAAGGGCGAGTTGGGCGCCAGAGCATCTTGCTTCCAGCTCTTTGGGAAGCTAAGAAACAACTCGCTCTGCACAGTGCTCTTACAGCCTACCGGCAACATCTCTTACAGAGGCCTGTGAAACGCAGTTTCTTTGCAGGCCTGATCTGGCTGAAGTAGAACTTCTGCCCTGGGTGTGCCACATTGCCCTAGAGCTGAAAGGCACAACGTGCAGGCTTCTTAACAAAGGGCGAGTTGGGCCCCACAGCATCTTGCTTCCAGCTCTTTGGGAAGCTAAGAAACAACTCGCTCTGCACAGTGCTCTTACAGCCTACCGGGAACATCTCTTACAAAGGCCTGTGAAACGCAGTTTCTTTGCAGGCCTGATCTGGCTGAAGTAGAACTTCTGCCCTGGGTGTGCCACATTGCCCTAGAGCTGAAAGGCACAACGTGCAGACTTCTTAACAAAGGGCGAGTTGGGCCCCCGAGCATCTTGCTTCCAGCTCTTTGGGAAGCTAAGAAACAACTCGCTCTGCACAGTGCTCTTACAGCCTACCGTCAACATCTCTTACAAAGGAATGTGAAACACAGTTTCTTTGCAGGCCTGATCTGGCTGAAGTAGAATTTCTGCCCTGGGTGTGCCACATTGCCCTAGAGCTGAAAGGCACAACGTGCAGGCTTCTTAACAAAGGGCGAGTTGTGCACCACAGCATCTTGCTTCCAGCTCTTTGGGAAGCTAAGAAACAACTCGCTCTGCACAGTGCTCTTACAGCCTACCGGCAACATCTCTTACAAAGGCCTGTGAAACGAAGTTTCTTTGCAGGCCTGATCTGGCTGAAGTAGAACTTCTGCCCTGGGTGTGCCACATTGCCCTAGAGCTGAAAGGCACAACGTGCAGGCTTCTTAACAAAGGGCGAGTTGGGCCCCAGAGCATCTTGCTTCCAGCTCTTTGGGAAGCTAAGAAACAACTCGCTCTGCACACTGCTCTTACAGCCTACCGGGAACATCTCTTACAAAGGCCTGTGAAACGCAGTTTCTTTGCAGGCCTGATCTGGCTGAAGTAGAACTTCTGCCCTGGGTGTGCCACATTGCCCTAGAGCTGAAAGGCACAACGTGCAGGCTTCTTAACAAAGGGCGAGTTGGGCCCCAAGAGCATCTTGCTTCCAGCTCTTTGGGAATCTAAGAAAGAACTCGCTCTGCACAGTGCTCTTACAGCCTACCGGGAACATCTCTTACAAAGGCCTGTGAAACGCACTTTCTTTGCAGGCCTGATCTGGCTGAAGTAGAACTTCTGCCCTGGGTGTGCCACATTGCCCTAGAGCTGAAAGGCACAACGTGCAGGCTTCTTAACAAAGGGCGATTTGGCCCAACAGCATCTTGCTTCCAGCACTTTGGGAAGCTAAGTAACAACTCGCTCTGCACAGTGATCATACTGCCTACCGGGAACATCTCTTACAAAGGCCTGTGAAACGCAGTTTCTTTGCAGGCCTGATCTGGCTGAAGTAGAACTTCTGAGCTGGGTGTGCCACATTGCCCTAGAGCTGAAAGGCACAACGTGCAGGCTTCTTAACAAAGGGCGAGTTGGGCCCCAGAGCATCTTGCTTCCAGCTCTATGGGAAGCTAAGTAACAACTCGCTCTGCACAGTGCTCTTACAGCCTACCGGGAACATATCTTACAAAGGCCTGTGAAACGCAGTTTCTTGGCAGGCCTGATCTGGCTGAAGTAGAACTTCTGCCCTGGGTGTGCAACAGTGCCCTAGAGCTGAAAGGCAAAACGTGCAGGCTTCTTAACAAAGGGCGAGTTGGACCCCAGAGCATCTTGCTTCCAGCTCTTGGGGAAGCTAAGAAAGATCTCCCTCTGCGCAGTGCCTTTAAAGCCTACCGGGAACATCTCTTACAAAGGCCTGTGAAACGCAGTTTCTATGCAGGCCTTATCTGGCTGAAGTAGAACTTCTGCCCTGGGTGTGCCACATTGCCCTAGAGCTGAAAGGGACAACGTGCAGGCTTCTTAACAAAGGGCGAGTTGGGCGCCAGAGCATCTTGCTTCCAGCTCTTTGGGAAGCTAAGAAACAACTCGCTCTGCACAGTGCTCTTACAGCCTACCGGGAACATCTCTTACAAAGGCCTGTGAAAGGAAAGTTTCTTTGCAGGCCTGATCTGGCTGAAGTAGAACTTCTGCCCTGGGTGTGCCACATTGCCCTAGAGCTGAAAGGCACAACGTGCAGGCTTCTTACCAAAGGGCGAATTGGGCCCGAGAGCATCTTGCTTCCAGTACTTTGGGAAGCTAAGAAACAACTCGCTCTGCACAGTGCTCTTACAGCCTACCGGGAACATCTCTTACAAAGGCCTGTGAAATGCAGTTTCTTTGCAGGCCTGATCTGGCTGAAGTAGAACTTCTGCCCTGGGTGTGCCACATTGCCCTAGAGCTGAAAGGCACAACGTGCAGGCTTCTTAACAAAGGGCGAGTTGGGCCCCAGTGCATCTTGCTTCCAGCTCTTTGGGAATCTAAGAAAGAACTCGCTCTGAACAGTGATCTTACAGCCTACCGGGAACATCTCTTACAAAGGCCTGTGAAACGCAGTTTCTTTGCAGGCCTGATCTGGCTGAAGTAGAACTTCTGCTCTGGATGTGCCACATTGCCCTAGAGCTGAAAGCTACAACGTGCTGTCTCCTTTCAAAAGGGCGAGTTGGGCCCAGAGCATCTTGCTTCCAGCTCTTTGGGAAGCTAAGAAACAACTCGCTCTGCACAGTGCTCTTACAGCCTACCGGGAACATCTCTTACAAAGGCCTGTGAAACGCAGTTTCTTTGCAGGCCTGATCTGGCTGAAGTAGAACTTCTGCCCTGGGTGTGCCACATTGCCCTAGAGCTGAAAGGCACAACGTGCAGGCTTCTTAACAAAGGGCGAGTTGGGCCCCAAGAGCATCTTGGTTCCAGCTCTTTGGGAAGCTAAGAAACAACTCGCTCTGCACAGTGCTCTTACAGCCTACCGGGAACATATCTTACAAAGGCCTGTGAAACGCAGTTTCTTTGCAGGCCTGATCTGGCTGAAGTAGATCTTCTGAACTGGGTGTGCCACATTGCCCTAGAGCTGAAAGGCACAACGTGCAGGCTTCTTAACAAAGGGCGAGTTGGGCCCCAGAGCATCTTGCTTCCACCTCTTTGGGAAGCTAACAAACAACTCGCTCTGCACAGTGCTCTTACAGCCTACCGGGAACATCTCTTACAAAGGCCTGTGAAACGCAGTTTCTTTGCAGGCCTGCTCTGGCTGAAGTAGAACTTCTGAGCTGGGTGTGCCACATTGCCCTAGAGCTGAAAGGCACAACGTGCAGGCTTCTTAACAAAGGACGAGTTGGGCCCCAGAGCATCTTGCCTCCAGCTCTTTGGGAAGCTAAGAAACAACTCGCTCTGCACAGTGCTCTTACAGCCTACTGGGAACATCTCTTACAAAGGCCTGTGAAACTCAGTTTCTTTGCAGGCCTGATCTGGCTGAAGTAGAACTTCTGCCCTGGGTGTGCCACATTGCCCTAGAGCTGAAAGGCACAACGTGCAGGCTTCTTAACAAAGGGCGAGTTGGGCCCCAGAGCATCTTGCTTCCAGCTCTTTGGGAAGCTGAGAAACAACTCGCTCTGCACAGTGCTCTTACAGCCTACCGGGAACATCTCTTACAAAGGCCTGTGAAACGCAGTTTCTTTGCAGGCCTGATCTGGCTGAAGTAGAACTTCTGCCCTGGGTGTGCCACATTGCCCTAGAGCTGAAAGGGACAACGTGCAGGCTTCTTAACAAAGGGCGAGTTGGGCCCCCGAGCATCTTGCTTCCAGCTCTTTGGGAAGCTAAGAAACAACTCGCTCTGCACAGTGCTCTTACAGCCTACCGGGAACATCTCTTACAAAGGCCTGTGAAACGCAGTTTCTTTGCATGCCTGATCTGGCTGAAGTAGAACTTCTGCCCTGGGTGTGCCACATTGCCCTAGAGCTGAAAGGCAAAACGTGCAGGCTTCTTACCACAGGGCGAATTGGGCCCCAGAGCATCTTGCTTCCAGCTATTTGGGAAGCTAACAAACAACTCGCTCTGCACAGTGCTCTTACAGCCTACCGGGAACATCTCTTACAAAGGCCTGTGAAACGCAGTTTCTTTGCAGGCATGATCTGGCTGAAGTAGAACTTCTGCCCTGGGTGTGCCACATTGCCCTAGAGCTGAAAGGCACAACGTGCAGGCTTCTTAACAAAGGGAGAGTTGGGCCCGACAGAATATTGCTTCAAGATCTTTGGGAACCTAAGAAACAACTCGCTATGCACACTGCTCTTACAGGCTACCGAGAACATCTCTTACAAAGGCCTGTGAAATGCAGTTTCTTTGCAGGCCTGATCTGGCTGAAGTAGAACTTCTGCCGTGGGTGTGCCACATTGCCCTAGAGCTGAAAGGCACAACGTGCAGGCTTCTTAACAAAGGGTGAGTTGGGCCCCAGAGCATCTTGCTTCCAGCTCTTTGGTAAGCTAAGAATCAACTCGCTCTGCACAGTGCTCTTACAGCCTACCGGCAACATCTCTTACAGAGGCCTGTGAAACGCAGTTTCTTTGCAGGCCTGATCTGGCTGAAGTAGAACTACTGCCCTGGGTGTGCCACATTGTCCTAGAGCTGAAAGGCACAACGTGCAGGCTTCTTAACAAAGGGCGAGTTGGGCCCCACAGCATATTGTTTCAAGCTCTTTGCGAAGCTAAGAAACAACTCGCTATGCACACTGCTCTTACAGCCTACCGAGAACATCTCTTACAAAGGCCTGTGAAATGCAGTTTCTTTACAGGCCTGATCTGGCTGAAGTAGAACTTCTGCCCTGGGTGTGCCACATTGCCCTAGAGCTGAAAGACACAACGTGCAGGCTTCTTAACAAAGGGCGAGTTGGGCCCCAGAGCATCTTGCTTCCAGCTCTTTGGGAAGCTAAGAAACAACTCGCTCTGCACAGTGCTCTTACAGCCTACCTGCAACATCTCTTTCAGAGGCCTGTGAAACGCAGTTTCTTTGCAGGCCTGATCTGGCTGAAGTAGAACTTCTGCCCTGGGTGTGCCACATTGCCCTAGAGCTGAAAGGCACAACGTGCAGGCTTCTTAACAAAGGGCGAGTTGGGCCCCACAGCATCTTGCTTCCAGCTCTTTGGGAAGCTAAGAAACAACTCGCTCTGCACAGTGCTCTTACAGCCTACCGGGAACATCTCTTACAAAGGCCTGTGAAACGCAGTTTCTTTGCAGGCCTGCTCTGGCTGAAGTAGAGCTTCTGAGCTGGGTGTGCTACTTTGCCCTAGAGCTGAAAGGCACAACGTGCAGGCTTCTTAACAAAGGGCGAGTTGGGCCCCAGAGCATCTTGCTTCCAGCTCTTTGGGAAGCTAAGAAACAACTCGCTCTGCACAGTGCTCTTTCAGCCTACCGGGAACATCTCTTACAAAGGCCTGTGAAACACAGTTTCTTTGCAGGCCTGATCTGGCTGAAGTAGAACTTCTGCCCTGGGTGTGCCACATTGCCCTAGAGCTGAAAGGCACAACGTGTAGGCTTCTTAACAAAGGGCGAGTTGGGCCCCACAGCATCTTGCTTCCAGCTCTTTGGGAAGCTAAGAAACAACTCGCTCATCACAGTTCTCTTACAGCCTACCGGGAACATCTCTTACAAAGGCCTGTGAAACACAGTTTCTTTGCAGGCCTGATCTGACTGAAGTAGAACTTCTGCCCTGGGTGTGCCACATTGCCCTAGAGCTGAAAGGCACAACGTGCAGGCTTCTTAACGAAGGGCGAGTTGGGCCCCAGAGCAGATTGCTTCCAGCTCTTTGGGAAGCTAAGAAACACCTCGCTCTGCACAGTGCTCTTACAGCCTACCGGGAACATCTCTTACAAAGGCCTGTTAAACGCAGTTTCTTTGCAGGCCTGATCTGGCTGAAGTAGAACTTCTACCCTGGGTGTGCCACATTGCCCTAGAGCTGAAAGGCACAACGTGTAGGCGTCTTACCAAAGGGCGAGTTGGGCCCCAGAGCATCTTGCTTCCAGCTCTTTGGGAAGCTAAGAAACAACTCGCTCTGCACAGTGCTCTTACAGCCTACCGGGAACATCTCTTACAAAGGCCTGTGAAACGCAGTTTCTTTGCAGGCCTGCTCTGGCTGAAGTAGAACTTCTGAGCTGGGTGTGCCACATTGCCCTAGAGCTGAAAGGCACAACGTGCAGGCTTCTTAACAAAGGACGAGTTGGGCCCCAGAGCATCTTGCCTCCAGCTCTTTGGTAAGCTAAGAAACAACTCGCTCTGCACAGTGCTCTTACAGCCTACTGGGAATATCTCTTACAAAGGCCTGTGAAACGCACTTTCTTTGCAGGCCTGATCTGGCTGAAGTAGAACTTCTGCCCTGGGTGTGCCACATTGCCCTAGAGCTGAAAGGCACAACGTGCAGGCTTCTTAACAAAGGGCCAGTTGGGCCCCAGAGCATCTTGCTTCCAGCTCTTTGGGAAGCTAAGAAACAACTCGCTCCGCACAGTGCTCTTACAGACTACCGGGAACATCTCTTACAAAGGCCTGTGAAACGCACTTTCTTTGCAGGCCTGATCTGGCTGAAGTAGAACTTCTGCCCAGGGTGTGCCACATTGTACTAGAGCTGAAAGGCACAACGTGCAGGCTTCTTAACAAAGGGCAAGTTGGGCCCCAGAGCATCTTGCTTCCAGCTCTTTGGGAAGCTAAGAAACAACTCGCTCTGCACAGTGCTCTTACAGCCTACCGGGAACATCTCTTACAAAGGCCTGTGAAACGCAGTTTCTTTGCAGGCCTGATCTGGATGAAGTAGAACTTCTGCCCTGCGTGTGCCACGTTGCCCTAGAGCTGAAAGGCACAACGTGCAGGCTTCTTAACAAAGGGCGAGTTGGGCCCCACAGGATCTTGCTTCCAGCTCTTTGGGAAGCTGAGAAACAACTCGCTCTGCACACTGCTCTTATAGCCTACCGGTAACATCTCTTACAAAGGCATGTGAAACGCAGTTTCTTTGCAGGCCTGATATGGCTGAAGTAGAACTTCTACCCTGGGTGTGCCACATTGCCCTAGAGCTGAAAGGAACAACGTGCAGGCTTCTTAACAAAGGGCGAGTTGGGCCCCCGAGCATCTTGCTTCCAGCTCTTAGGGAAGCTGAGAAACAACTCGCTCTGCACGCTGCTCTTACAGCCTACCGGGAACATCACTTACAAAGGCCTGTGAAACGCAGCTTCTTTGCATGCCTGATCTGGCTGAAGTAGAACTTCTGCCCTGGGTGTGCCACATTGCCCTAGAGCTGAGAGGCACAACGTGCAGGCTTCTTAACAAAGGGCGAGTTGGGCCCCAGAGCATCTTGCTTCCAGCTGTTTGGGAAGCTAAGAAACAACTTGCTCTGCACAGTGCTCTTACAGCCTACCGGGAACATCTCTTACAAAGGCCTGTGAAACGCAGTTTCTTTGCAGGCCTGATCTGGCTGAAGTACAACTTCTGCCCTGGGTGTGCCATATTGCCCTAGAGCTGAAAGGCACAACGTGCAGGCTTCTTAACAAAGGGCGAGTAGGGCCCCAGAGCATCTTGCTTCCAGCTCTTTAGGAAGCTAAGAAACAACTCGCTCTGCACAGTGCTCTTACAGCCTACCGGGAACATCTCTTACAAAGGCCTGTGAAACGCAGTTTCCTTGCAGGCGTGATCTGGCTGAAGTAGAACTTCTGAGCTGGGTGTGCCACATTGCCCTAGAGCTGAAAGGCACAACGGTCAGGATTCTTACCAAAGGGCGAGTCTGGCCCCAGAGCATCTTGCTTCCAGCTCTTTGGGAAGCTAAGAAGCAACTCGCTCTGCACAGTCCTCTTACAGCCTCCCGGGAACATCTCTTACAAAGGCCTGTGAAACGCAGTTTCTTTGCAGGCCTGATCTGGCTGAAGTAGAACTTCTGCCCTGGGTGTGCCACATTGCCCTAGAGCTGAAAGGCACAACGTGCAGGCTTCTTAACCATGGGCGAGTTGGGCCCCAGAGCATCTTGCTTCCAGCTCTTTGGGAAGCTAAGAAACAACTCGCTCTACACAGTGCTCTTACAGCCTACCGGGAACATCTCTTACAAAGGCCTGTGAAACGCAGTTTCTTTGCAGGCCTGATCTGGCTGAAGTAGAACTTCTGCTCTGGGTGTGCCACATTGCCCTAGAGCTGAAAGGCACAACGTGCAGGCTTCTTAACAAAGGGTGAGTTGGGCCCAGAGTATCTTGCTTCCAGCTCTTGGGAAGCTAAGAAACAACTCGCTCATCACAGTTCCCTTACAGCCTACCGGGAACATCTCTTACAAAGGCCTGTGAAACGCAGTTTCTTTGCAGGCCTGATCTGGCTGAAGTAGAACTTCTGCCCTGGGTGTGCCACATTGCCGTAGAGCTGAAAGGCACAACGTGCAGGCTTCTTAACAAAGGGCGAGTTGGGCCCCAGAGCATCTTGCTTCCAGCTCTTTGGGAAGCTTATAAACAACACGCTCAGCACAGTGCTCTTACAGCCTACCGGGAACATCTCTTACAAAGGCCTGTGAAACGCAGTTTCTTTGCAGGCCTGATCTGGCTGAAGTAGAACTTCTGCCCTGTGTGTGCCGCATTGCCCTAGAGCTGTAAGGCACAACGTGCAGGCTTCTTAACAAAGGGCGTGTTGGGCCCCAGAGCATCTTGCTTCCAGCTCTTTGGGAAGCTAAGAAACAACTCGCTCTGCAGAGTGCTCTTACAGTCTACCGGGAACATCTCTTACAAAGGCCTGTGAAACGCACTTTCTTTTCAGGCCTCATCTGGCTGAAGTAGAACTTCTGCCCTGGGTGTGCCACATTGCCCTAGAGCTGAAAGGCACACCGTGCAGGCTTCTTAACAAAGGGCGAGTTGGGCGCCAGAGCATCTTGCTTCCAGCTCTTTGGGAAGCTGAGAAACAACTCGCTCTGCACAGTGCTCTTACAGCCTACCGGGAACATCTCTTACCAAGGCCTGTGAAACGCAGTTTCTTTGCAGGCCTGATCTGGCTGAAGTAGAACTTCTGCCCTGGGTGTGCCACATTGCCCTAGAGCTGAAAGGCGCAACGTGCAGGCTTCTTACCAAAGGGCGAATTGGGCCCCAGAGCATCTTGCTTCCAGCTCTTTGGAAGCTAAGAAACAACTTGCTCTGCACAGTGCTCTTACAGCCTACCGGGAATATCTCTTACAAAGGCCTGTGAAACGCAGTTTCTTTGCAGGCCTGCTCTGGCTGAAGTAGAACTTCTGAGCTGGGTGTGCCTCTTTGCCCTAGAGCTGAAAGGCACAACGTGCAGGCGTCTTAACAAATGGCGAGTTGGGTCCCAGAGCATCTTGCTTCCAGCTCTTTGGGAAGCTAAGAAAGAACTCGCTCTGCACAGTGCTCTTACAGCCTACAGGGAACATCTCTTACAAAGGCCTGTGAAACACAGTTTCTTTGCAGGCCTGATCTGGCTGAAGTAGAATTTCTGCCCTGGGTGTGCCACATTGCCCTAGAGCTGAAAGGCACAACGTGCAGGCTTCTTAACAAAGGGCGAGTTGGGCCCCACAGCATCTTGCTTCCAGCTCTTTGGGAAGCTGAGAAACAACTCGCTCTGCACAGTGCTCTTACAGCCTACCGGGAACATCTCTTACAAAGGCCTGTGAAATGCAGTTTCTTTGCAGGCCTGATCTGGCTGAAGTAGAACTTCTGCCGTGGGTGTGCCACATTGCCCTAGAGCTGAAAGGCACAACGTGCAGGCTTCTTAACAAAGGGTGAGTTGGGCCCCACAGCATATTGCTTCCAGCTCTTTGGGAAGCTAAGAAACAACTCGCTCTGCACAGTGCTCTTACAGCCTACAGGCAACATCTCTTACAGAGGCCTGTGAAACGCAGTTTCTTTGCAGGCATGATCTGGCTGAAGTAGAACTTCGGCCCTGGGTGTGCCACATTGTCCTAGAGCTAAAAGGCACAACGTGCAGGCTTCTTAACAAAGGGCGAGTTGGGCCCCACAGCATATTGCTTCAAGCTCTTTGGGAAGCTAAGAAACAACTCGCTATGCACACTGCTCTTACAGGCTACCGAGAACATCTCTTACAAAGGCCTGTGAAATGCAGTTTCTTTGCAGGCCTGATCTGGCTGAAGTAGAACTTCTGCCCTGGGTGTGCCACATTGCCCTAGAGCTGAAAGGCACAACGTGCAGGCTTCTTAACAAAGGGCGAGTTGGGCCCCACAGAATCTTGCTTCCAGCTCTTTGGGAAGCTAAGAAACAACTCGCTCTGCACAGTGCTCTTACAGCCTACCGGCAACATCTCTTACAGAGGCCTGTGAAACGCAGTTTCTTTGCAGGCCTGATCTGGCTGAAGTAGAACTTCTGCCCTGGGTGTGCCACATTGTCCTAGAGCTGAAAGGCACAACGTGCAGGCTTCTTAACAAAGGGCGAGTTGGGCCCCACAGCGTATTGCTTAAAGCTCTTTGCGAAGCTAAGAAACAACTCGCTATGCACACTTCTCTTACAGCCTACCGAGAACATCTCTTACAAAGGCCTGTGAAACGCAGTTTCTTTACAGGCCTGAGCTGGCTGAAGTAGAACTTCTGCCCTGGGTGTGCCACATTGCCCTAGAGCTGAAAGGCACAACGTGCAGGCTTCTTAACAAAGGGCGAGTTGGGCCCCAGAGCATCTTGCTTCCAGCTCTTTGGGAAGCTAAGAAACAACTCGCTCTGCACAGTGCTCTTACAGCCTACCGGGAACATCTCTTACAAAGTCCTGTGAAACGCAGTTTCTTTGCAGGCCTGATCTGGCTGAAGTAGAACTTCTGCCGTGGGTGTGCCACATTGCCCTAGAGCTGAAAGGCACAACGTGCAGGCCTCTTAACAAAGGGCGAGTTGGGCGCCAGAGCATCTTGCTTCCAGCTCTTTGGGAAGCTGAGAAACAACTCGCTCTGCACAGTGCTCTTACAGCCTACCGGGAACATCTCTTACAAAGGCCTGTGAAACGCACTTTCTTTGCAGGCCTGATCTGGCTGAAGTAGAACTTCTGCCCTGGGTGTGCCACATTGCCCTAGAGCTGAAAGGCACAACGTGCAGGCTTCTTACCAAAGGGCGAATTGGGCCCCAGAGCATCTTGCTTCCAGCTCTTTGGAAGCTAAGAAACAACTTTCTCTGCACAGTGCTCTTACAGCCTACCGGGAATATCTCTTACAAAGGCCTGTGAAACGCAGTTTCTTTGCAGGCCTGCTCTGGTTGAAGTAGAACTTCTGAGTTGGGTGTGCCACATTGCCCTAGAGCTGAAAGGCACAACGTGCAGGCTTCTTAACAAAGGGCGAGTTGGGCCCCACAGCATATTGCTTCAAGCTCTTTGCGAAGCTAAGAAACAACTCGCTATGCACACTGCTCTTACAGCCTACCGAGAACATCTCTTACAAAGGCCTGTGAAATGCAGTTTCTTTGCAGGCCTGATCTGGCTGAAGTAGAACTTCTGCCCTGGGTGTGCCACATTGCCCTAGAGCTGAAAGGCACAACGTGCAGGCTTCTTAACAAAGGGCAAGTTGGGCCCCAGAGCATCTTGCTTCCAGCTCTTTGGGAAGCTAAGAAACAACTCGCTCTGCACAGTGCTCTTACAGCCTACCGGGAACATCTCTTACAGAGGCCTGTGAAACGCAGTTTCTTTGCAGGCCTGCTCTGGTTGAAGTAGAACTTCTGAGTTGGGTGTGCCACATTGTCCTAGAGCTGAAAGGCACAACGTGCAGGCTTCTTAACAAAGGGCGAGTTGGGCCCCACAGCGTATTGCTTAAAGCTCTTTGCGAAGCTAAGAAACAACTCGCTATGCACACTGCTCTTACAGCCTACCGAGAACATCTCTTACAAAGGCCTGTGAAATGCAGTTTCTTTACAGGCCTGATCTGGCTGAAGTAGAACTTCTGCCCTGGGTGTGCCACATTGCCCTAGAGCTGAAAGGCACAACGTGCAGGCTTCTTAACAAAGGGCGAGTTGGGCCCCAGAGCATCTTGCTTCCAGCTCTTTGGGAAGCTAAGAAACAACTCGCTCTGCACAGTGCTCTTACAGCCTACCGGGAACATCTCTTACAGAGGCCTGTGAAATGCAGTTTCTTTGCAGGCCTGATCTGGCTGAAGTAGAACTTCTGCCCTGGGTGTGCCACATTGCCCTAGAGCTGAAAGACACAACGTGCAGGCTTCTTAACAAAGGGCGAGTTGGGCCCCAGAGCATCTTGCTTCCAGCTCTTTGGGAAGCTAAGAAACAACTCGCTCTGCACAGTGCTCTTACAGCCTACCGGGAACATCTCTTACAAAGGCCTGTGAAACGCAGTTTCCTTGCAGGCCTGCTCTGGCTGAAGTAGAACTTCTGAGCTGGGTGTGCCACTTTGCCCTAGAGCTGAAAGGCACAACGTGCAGGCTTCTTAACAAAGGGCGAGTTGGGCCCCAGAGCATCTTGCTTCCAGCTCTTTGGGAAGCTAAGAAAGAACTCGCTCTGCACAGTGCTCTTATAGCCTACAGGGAACATCTCTTACAAAGGCCTGTGAAACACAGTTTCTTTGCAGGCCTGATCTGGGTGAAGTAGAATTTCTGCCCTGGGTGTGCCACATTGCCCTAGAGCTGAAAGGCACAACGTGCAGGCTTCTTAACAAAGGGCGAGTTGGGCCCCACAGCATCTTGCTTCCAGCTCTTTGGGAAGCTGAGAAACAACTCGTTCTGCACAGTGCTCTTACAGCCTACCGGGAACATCTCTTACAAAGGCCTGTGAAATGCAGTTTCTTTGCAGGCCTGATCTGGCTGAAGTAGAACTTCTGCCCTGGGTGTGCCACATTGCCCTAGAGCTGAAAGGAACAACGTGCAGGCTTCTTAACAAAGGGCGAGTTGGGCCCCACAGAATCTTGCTTCCAGCTCTTTGGGAAGCTAAGAAACAACTCGCTCTGCACAGTGCTCTTACAGCCTACCGGCAACATCTCTTACAGATGCCTGTGAAACGCAGTTTCTTTGCAGGCCTGATCTGGCTGAAGTAGAACTTCTGCCCTGGGTGTGCCACATTGTCCTAGAGCTGAAAGGCACAACGTGCAGGCTTCTTAACAAAGGGCGAGTTGGGCCCCACAGCGTATTGCTTAAAGCTCTTTGCGAAGCTAAGAAACAACTCGCTATGCACACTGCTCTTACAGCCTACCGAGAACATCTCTTAGAAAGGCCTGTGAAACGCAGTTTCTTTACAGGCCTGAGCTGGCTGAAGTAGAACTTCTGCCCTGGGTGTGCCACATTGCCCTAGAGCTGAAAGGCACAACGTGCAGGCTTCTTAACAAAGGGCGAGTTGGGCCCCAGAGCATCTTGCTTCCAGCTCTTTGGGAAGCTAAGAAACAACTCGCTCTGCACAGTGCTCTTACAGCCTACCGGGAACATCTCTTACAAAGGCCTGTGAAACGCAGTTTCTTTGCAGGCCTGATCTGGCTGAAGTAGAACTTCTGCCGTGGGTGTGCCACATTGCCCTAGAGCTGAAAGGCACAACGTGCAGGCTTCTTAACAAAGGGCGAATTGGGCCCCAGAGCATCTTGCTTCCAGCTCTTTGGGAAGCTAAGAAACAACTCGCTCTGCACAGTGCTCTTACAGCCTACCGGGAACATCTCTTACAAAGGCCTGTGAAACGCAGTTTCTTTGCAGGCCTGATCTGGCAGAAGTAGAACTTCTGCCCTGGGTGTGCCACATTGCCCTAGATCTGAAAGGCACAACGTGCAGGCTTCTTACCAAAGGGCGAATTGGGCCCCAGAGCATCTTGCTTCCAGCTCTTTGGGAAGCTAACAAACAACTCGCTCTGCACAGTGCTCTTACAGCCTACCGGGAACATCTCTTACAAA
Organism: Equus przewalskii; assembly: GCF_037783145.1. Taxonomy (NCBI): domain Eukaryota; kingdom Metazoa; phylum Chordata; class Mammalia; order Perissodactyla; family Equidae; genus Equus; species Equus przewalskii. The sequence goes on along the minus strand of NW_027227346.1, from coordinate 106,936 downwards.
GGCCTGTGAAACGCAGTTTCTTTGCAGGCCTGATCTGGCTGAAGTAGAACTTCTGCCCTGGGTGTGCCACATTGCCCTAGAGCTGAAAGGCACAACGTGCAGGCTTCTTAACAAAGGGAGAGTTGGGCCCCAGAGCATATTGCTTCAAGCTCTTTGGGAAGCTAAGAAACAACTCGCTATGCACACTTCTCTTACAGGCTACCGAGAACATCTCTTACAAAGGCCTGTGAAATGCAGTTTCTTTGCAGGCCTGATCTGGCTGAAGTGGAACTTCTACCGTGGGTGTGCCACATTGCCCTAGAGCTGAAAGGCACAACGTGCAGGCTTCTTAACAAAGGGTGAGTTGGGCCCCACAGCATATTGCTTCCAGCTCTTTGGGAAGCTAAGAAACAACTCGCTCTGCACAGTGCTCTTACAGCCTACAGGCAACATCTCTTACAGAGGCCTGTGAAACGCAGTTTCTTTGCAGGCCTGATCTGGCTGAAGTAGAACTTCGGCCCTGGGTGTGCCACATTGTCCTAGAGCTAAAAGGCACAACGTGCAGGCTTCTTAACAAAGGGCGAGTTGGGCCCCACAGCATATTGCTTCAAGCTCTTTGGGAAGCTAAGAAACAACTCGCTATGCACACTGCTCTTACAGGCTACCGAGAACATCTCTTACAAAGGCCTGTGAAATGCAGTTTCTTTGCAGGCCTGATCTGGCTGAAGTAGAACTTCTGCCCTGGGTGTGCCACATTGCCCTAGAGCTGAAAGGCACAACGTGCAGGCTTCTTAACAAAGGGCGAGTTGGGCCCCACAGAATCTTGCTTCCAGCTCTTTGGGAAGCTAAGAAACAACTCGCTCTGCACAGTGCTCTTTCAGCCTACCGGGAACATCTCTTACAGAGGCCTGTGAAACGCAGTTTCTTTGCAGGCCTGATCTGGCTGAAGTAGAACTTCTGCCCTGGGTGTGCCACATTGTCCTAGAGCTGAAAGGCACAACGTGCAGGCTTCTTAACAAAGGGCGAGTTGGGCCCCACAGCGTATTGCTTAAAGCTCTTTGCGAAGCTAAGAAACAACTCGCTATGCACACTTCTCTTACAGCCTACCGAGAACATCTCTTACAAAGGCCTGTGAAACGCAGTTTCTTTACAGGCCTGAGCTGGCTGAAGTAGAACTTCTGCCCTGGGTGTGCCACATTGCCCTGGAGCTGAAAGGCACAACGTGCAGGCTTCTTAACAAAGGGCGAGTTGGGCCCCAGAGCATCTTGCTTCCAGCTCTTTGGGAAGCTAAGAAACAACTCGCTCTGCACAGTGCTCTTACAGCCTACCGGGAACATCTCTTACAAAGTCCTGTGAAACGCAGTTTCTTTGCAGGCCTGATCTGGCTGAAGTAGAACTTCTGCCGTGGGTGTGCCACATTGCCCTAGAGCTGAAAGGCACAACGTGCAGGCCTCTTAACAAAGGGCGAGTTGGGCGCCAGAGCATCTTGCTTCCAGCTCTTTGGGAAGCTGAGAAACAACTCGCTCTGCACAGTGCTCTTACAGCCTACCGGGAACATCTCTTACAAAGGCCTGTGAAACGCACTTTCTTTGCAGGCCTGATCTGGCTGAAGTAGAACTTCTGCCCTGGGTGTGCCACATTGCCCTAGAGCTGAAAGGCACAACGTGCAGGCTTCTTACCAAAGGGCGAATTGGGCCCCAGAGCATCTTGCTTCCAGCTCTTTGGAAGCTAAGAAACAACTTTCTCTGCACAGTGCTCTTACAGCCTACCGGGAATATCTCTTACAAAGGCCTGTGAAACGCAGTTTCTTTGCAGGCCTGCTCTGGTTGAAGTAGAACTTCTGAGTTGGGTGTGCCACATTGCCCTAGAGCTGAAAGGCACAACGTGCAGGCTTCTTAACAAAGGGCGAGTTGGGCCGCACAGCATATTGCTTCAAGCTCTTTGCGAAGCTAAGAAACAACTCGCTATGCACACTGCTCTTACAGCCTACCGAGAACATCTCTTACAAAGGCCTGTGAAATGCAGTTTCTTTGCAGGCCTGATCTGGCTGAAGTAGAACTTCTGCCCTGGGTGTGCCACATTGCCCTAGAGCTGAAAGGCACAACGTGCAGGCTTCTTAACAAAGGGCAAGTTGGGCCCCAGAGCATCTTGCTTCCAGCTCTTTGGGAAGCTAAGAAACAACTCGCTCTGCACAGTGCTCTTACAGCCTACCGGGAACATCTCTTACAGAGGCCTGTGAAACGCAGTTTCTTTGCAGGCCTGATCTGGCTGAAGTAGAACTTCTGCCCTGGGTGTGCCACATTGCCCTAGAGCTGAAAGGCACAACGTGCAGGCTTCTTAACAAATGGCGAGTTGGGCCCCAGAGCATCTTGCTTCCAGCTCTTTGGGAAGCTAAGAAAGAACTCGCTCTGCACAGTGCTCTTACAGCCTACCGGCAACATCTCTTACAAAGGCCTGTGAAACGCAGTTTCTTTGCAGGCCTGCTCTGGCTGAAGTAGAACTTCTGAGCTGGGTGTGCCTCTTTGACCTAGAGCTGAAAGGCACAACGTGCAGGCGTCTTAACAAATGGCGAGTTGGGCCCCAGAGCATCTTGCTTCCAGCTCTTTGGGAAGCTAAGAAACAACTCGCTCTGCACAGTGCTCTTACATTCTACCGGGAACATCTCTTACAAAGGCCTGTGAAACACAGTTTCTTTGCAGGCCTGATCTGGCTGAAGTAGAATTTCTGCCCTGGGTGTGCCACATTGCCCTAGAGCTGAAAGGCACAACGTGCAGGCTTCTTAACAAAGGGCGAGTTGGGCCCCACAGCATCTTGCTTCCAGCTCTTTGGGAAGCTGAGAAACAACTCGCTCTGCACAGTGCTCTTACAGCCTACCGGGAACATCTCTTACAAAGGCCTGTGAAATGCAGTTTCTTTGCAGGCCTGATCTGGCTGAAGTAGAACTTCTGCCCTGGGTGTGCCACATTGCCCTAGAGCTGAAAGGCACAACGTGCAGGCTTCTTAACAAAGGGCGAATTGGGCCCCAGAGCATCTTGCTTCCAGCTCTTTGGGAAGCTAAGAAACAACTCGCTCTGCACAGTGCTCTTACAGCCTACCGGGAACATCTCTTACAAAGGCCTGTGAAACGCAGTTTCTTTGCAGGCCTGATCTGGCTGAAGTAGAACTTCTGCCCTGGGTGTGCCACATTGCCCTAGAGCTGAAAGGCACAACGTGCAGGCTTCTTACCAAAGGGCGAATTGGGCCCCAGAGCATCTTGCTTCCAGCTCTTTGGGAAGCTAACAAACAACTCGCTCTGCACAGTGCTCTTACAGCCTACCGGGAACATCTATTACAAAGGCCTGTGAAACGCAGTTTCTTTGCAGGCATGATCTGGCTGAAGTAGAACTTCTGCCCTGGGTGTGCCACATTGCCCTAGAGCTGAAAGGCACAACGTGCAGGCTTCTTAACAAAGGGAGAGTTGGGCCCCAGAGCATATTGCTTCAAGCTCTTTGGGAAGCTAAGAAACAACTCGCTATGCACACTGCTCTTACAGGCTACCGAGAACATCTCTTACAAAGGCCTGTGAAATGCAGTTTCTTTGCAGGCCTGATCTGGCTGAAGTAGAACTTCTGCCGTGGTTGTGCCACATTGCCCTAGAGCTGAAAGGCACAACGTGCAGGCTTCTTAACAAAGGGCGAGTTGGGCCCCAGAGCATATTGCTTCCAGCTCTTTGGGAAGCTAAGAAACAACTCGCTCTGCACAGTGCTCTTACAGCCTACCGGCAACATCTCTTACAGAGGCCTGTGAAACGCAGTTTCTTTGCAGGCCTGATCTGGCTGAAGTAGAACTTCTGCCCTGGGTGTGCCACATTGTCCTAGAGCTGAAAGGCACAACGTGCAGGCTTCTTAACAAAGGGCGAGTTGGGCCCCACATCATATTGCTTCAAGTTCTTTGGGAAGCTAAGAAACAACTCGCTATGCACCTTGCTCTTACAGGCTACCGAGAACATCTCTTACAAAGGCCTGTGAAATGCAGTTTCTTTGCAGGCCTGATCTGGCTGAAGTAGAACTTCTGCCGTGGGTGTGCCACATTGCCCTAGAGCTGAAAGGCACAACGTGCAGGCTTCTTAACAAAGGGTGAGTTGGGCCCCACAGCATCTTGCTTCCAGCTCTTTGGGAAGCTAAGAAACAACTCGCTCTGCACAGTGCTCTTACAGCCTACCGGCAACATCTCTTACAGAGGCCTGTGAAACGCAGTTTCTTTGCAGGCCTGATCTGGCTGAAGTAGAACTTCTGCCCTGGGTGTGCCACATTGTCCTAGAGCTGAAAGGCACAACGTGCAGGCTTCTTAACAAAGGGCGAGTTGGGCCCCACAGCGTATTGCTTAATGCTCTTTGCGAAGCTAAGAAACAACTCGCTATGCACACTGCTCTTACAGCCTACCGAGAACATCTCTTACAAAGGCCTGTGAAATGCAGTTTCTTTACAGGCCTGATCTGGCTGAAGTAGAACTTCTGCCCTGGGTGTGCCACATTGCCCTAGAGCTGAAAGACACAACGTGCAGGCTTCTTAACAAAGGGCGAGTTGGGCCCCAGAGCATCTTGCTTCCAGCTCTTTGGGAAGCTAAGAAACAACTCGCTCTGCACAGTGCTCTTACAGCCTACCGGGAACATCTCTTACAAAGGCCTGTGAAACGCAGTTTCTTTGCAGGCCTGATCTGGCTGAAGTAGAACTTCTGCCGTGGGTGTGCCACATTGCCCTAGAGCTGAAAGGCACAACGTGCAGGCTTCTTACCAAAGGGCGAATTGGGCCCCAGAGCATCTTGCTTCCAGCTCTTTGGGAAGCTAAGAAACAACTTGCTCTGCACAGTGCTCTTACAGCCTACCGGGAATATCTCTTACAAAGGCCTGTGAAACGCAGTTTCTTTGCAGGCCTGCTCTGGCTGAAGTAGAACTTCTGAGCTGGGTGTGCCACATTGCCCTAGAGCTGAAAGGCACAACGTGCAGGCTTCTTAACAAAGGGCGAGTTGGGCCCCTCAGCATATTGCTTCAAGCTCTTTGCGAAGCTAAGAAACAACTCGCTATGCACACTGCTCTTACAGCCTACCGGGAACATCTCTTACAAAGGCCTGTGAAACGCAGTTTCTTTGCAGGCCTGATCTGGCTGAAGTAGAACTTCTGCCCTGGGTGTGCCACATTGCCCTAGAGGTGAAAGGCACAACGTGCAGGCTTCTTAACAAAGGGCAAGTTGGGCCCCAGAGCATCTTGCTTCCAGCTCTTTGGGAAGCTAAGAAACAACTCGCTCTGCACAGTGCTCTTACAGCCTACCGGGAACATCTCTTACAGAGGCCTGTGAAACGCAGTTTCTTTGCAGGCCTGATCTGGCTGAAGTAGAACTTCTGCCCTGGGTGTGCCACATTGCCCTAGAGCTGAAAGACACAAAATGCAGGCTTCTTAACAAAGGGCGAGTTGGGCCCCAGAGCATCTTGCTTCCAGCTCTTTGGGAAGCTAAGAAACAACTCGCTCTGCACAGTGCTCTTACAGCCTACCGGCAACATCTCTTACAAAGGCCTGTGAAACGCAGTTTCCTTGCAGGCCTGCTCTGGCTGAAGTAGAACTTCTGAGCTGGGTGTGCCACTTTGCCCTAGAGCTGAAAGTCACAACGTGCAGGCTTCTTAACAAAGGGCGAGTTGGGCCCCAGAGCATCTTGCTTCCAGCTCTTTGGGAAGCTAAGAAAGAACTCGCTCTGCACAGTGCTCTTATAGCCTACAGGGAACATCTCTTACAAAGGCCTGTGAAACACAGTTTCTTTGCAGGCCTGATCTGGGTGAAGTAGAATTTCTGCCCTGGGTGTGCCACATTGCCCTAGAGCTGAAAGGCACAACGTGCAGGCTTCTTAACAAAGGGCGAGTTGGGCCCCACAGCATCTTGCTTCCAGCTCTTTGGGAAGCTGAGAAACAACTCGTTCTGCACAGTGCTCTTACAGCCTACCGGGAACATCTCTTACAAAGGCCTGTGAAATGCAGTTTCTTTGCAGGCCTGATCTGGCTGAAGTAGAACTTCTGCCCTGGGTGTGCCACATTGCCCTAGAGCTGAAAGGAACAACGTGCAGGCTTCTTAACAAAGGGCGAGTTGGGCCCCACAGAATCTTGCTTCCAGCTCTTTGGGAAGCTAAGAAACAACTCGCTCTGCACAGTGCTCTTACAGCCTACCGGCAACATCTCTTACAGAGGCCTGTGAAACGCAGTTTCTTTGCAGGCCTGATCTGGCTGAAGTAGAACTTCTGCCCTGGGTGTGCCACATTGTCCTAGAGCTGAAAGGCACAACGTGCAGGCTTCTTAACAAAGGGCGAGTTGGGCCCCACAGCGTATTGCTTAAAGCTCTTTGCGAAGCTAAGAAACAACTCGCTATGCACACTGCTCTTACAGCCTACCGAGAACATCTCTTACAAAGGCCTGTGAAACGCAGTTTCTTTACAGGCCTGAGCTGGCTGAAGTAGAACTTCTGCCCTGGGTGTGCCACATTGCCCTAGAGCTGAAAGGCACAACGTGCAGGCTTCTTAACAAAGGGCGAGTTGGGCCCCAGAGCATCTTGCTTCCAGCTCTTTGGGAAGCTAAGAAACAACTCGCTCTGCACAGTGCTCTTACAGCCTACCGGGAACATCTCTTACAAAGGCCTGTGAAACGCAGTTTCTTTGCAGGCCTGATCTGGCTGAAGTAGAACTTCTGCCGTGGGTGTGCCACATTGCCCTAGAGCTGAAAGGCACAACGTGCAGGCCTCTTAACAAAGGGCGAGTTGGGCGCCAGAGCATCTTGCTTCCAGCTCTTTGGGAAGCTGAGAAACAACTCGCTCTGCACAGTGCTCTTACAGCCTACCGGGAACATCTCTTACAAAGGCCTGTGAAACGCACTTTCTTTGCAGGCCTGATCTGGCTGAAGTAGAACTTCTGCCCTGGGTGTGCCACATTGCCCTAGAGCTGAAAGGCACAACGTGCAGGCTTCTTACCAAAGGGCGAATTGGGCCCCAGAGCATCTTGCTTCCAGCTCTTTGGAAGCTAAGAAACAACTTTCTCTGCACAGTGCTCTTACAGCCTACCGGGAATATCTCTTACAAAGGCCTGTGAAACGCAGTTTCTTTGCAGGCCTGCTCTGGTTGAAGTAGAACTTCTGAGTTGGGTGTGCCACATTGCCCTAGAGCTGAAAGGCACAACGTGCAGGCTTCTTAACAAAGGGCGAGTTGGGCCCCACAGCATATTGCTTCAAGCTCTTTGGGAAGCTGAGAAACAACTCGCTCTGCACAGTGCTCTTACAGCCTACCGGGAACATCTCTTACAAAGGCCTGTGAAATGCAGTTTCTTTGCAGGCCTGATCTGGCTGAAGTAGAACTTCTGCCCTGGGTGTGCCACATTGCCCTAGAGCTGAAAGGCACAACGTGCAGGCTTCTTAACAAAGGGCGAATTGGGCCCCAGAGCATCTTGCTTCCAGCTCTTTGCGAAGCTAAGAAACAACTCGCTCTGCACAGTGCTCTTACAGCCTACCGGGAACATCTCTTACAAAGGCCTGTGAAACGCAGTTTCTTTGCAGGCCTGATCTGGCTGAAGTAGAACTTCTGCCCTGGGTGTGCCACATTGCCCTAGAGCTGAAAGGCACAACGTGCAGGCTTCTTACCAAAGGGCGAATTGGGCCCCAGAGCATCTTGCTTCCAGCTCTTTGGGAAGCTAACAAACAACTCGCTCTGCACAGTGCTCTTACAGCCTACCGGGAACATCTATTACAAAGGCCTGTGAAACGCAGTTTCTTTGCAGGCCTGATCTGGCTGAAGTAGAACTTCTGCCCTGGGTGTGCCACATTGCCCTAGAGCTGAAAGGCACAACGTGCAGGCTTCTTAACAAAGGGAGAGTTGGGCCCCAGAGCATATTGCTTCAAGCTCTTTGGGAAGCTAAGAAACAACTCGCTATGCACACTGCTCTTACAGGCTACCGAGAACATCTCTTACAAAGGCCTGTGAAATGCAGTTTCTTTGCAGGCCTGATCTGACTGAAGTAGAACTTCTGCCGTGGGTGTGCCACATTGCCCTAGAGCTGAAAGGCACAACGTGCAGGCTTCTTAACAAAGGGCGAGTTGGGCCCCAGAGCATATTGCTTCCAGCTCTTTGGGAAGCTAAGAAACAACTCGCTCTGCACAGTGCTCTTACAGCCTACCGGCAACATCTCTTACAGAGGCCTGTGAAACGCAGTTTCTTTGCAGGCCTGATCTGGCTGAAGTAGAACTTCTGCCCTGGGTGTGCCACATTGCCCTAGAGCTGAAAGGCACAACGTGCAGGCTTCTTAACAAAGGGCGAGTTGGGCCCCAGAGCATCTTGCTTCCAGCTCTTTGGGAAGCTAAGAAACAACTCGCTCTGCACAGTGCTCTTACAGCCTACCGGGAACATCTCTTACAAAGGCCTGTGAAACGCAGTTTCTTTGCAGGCCTGATCTGGCTGAAGTAGAACTTCTGCCGTGGGTGTGCCACATTGCCCTAGAGCTGAAAGGCACAACGTGCAGGCTTCTTACCAAAGGGCGAATTGGGCCCCAGAGCATCTTGCTTCCAGCTCTTTGGGAAGCTAAGAAACAACTTGCTCTGCACAGTGCTCTTACAGCCTACCGGGAATATCTCTTACAAAGGCCTGTGAAACGCAGTTTCTTTGCAGGCCTGCTCTGGCTGAAGTAGAACTTCTGAGCTGGGTGTGCCACATTGCCCTAGAGCTGAAAGGCACAACGTGCAGGCTTCTTAACAAAGGGCGAGTTGGGCCCCTCAGCATATTGCTTCAAGCTCTTTGCGAAGCTAAGAAACAACTCGCTATGCACACTGCTCTTACAGCCTACCGGGAACATCTCTTACAAAGGCCTGTGAAACGCAGTTTCTTTGCAGGCCTGATCTGGCTGAAGTAGAACTTCTGCCCTGGGTGTGCCACATTGCCCTAGAGGTGAAAGGCACAACGTGCAGGCTTCTTAACAAAGGGCAAGTTGGGCCCCAGAGCATCTTGCTTCCAGCTCTTTGGGAAGCTAAGAAACAACTCGCTCTGCACAGTGCTCTTACAGCCTACCGGGAACATCTCTTACAGAGGCCTGTGAAACGCAGTTTCTTTGCAGGCCTGATCTGGCTGAAGTAGAACTTCTGCCCTGGGTGTGCCACATTGCCCTAGAGCTGAAAGGCACAACGTGCAGGCTTCTTAACAAAGGGCGAGTTGGGCCTCAGAGCATCTTGCTTCCAGCTCTTTGGGAAGCTAAGAAAGAACTCGCTCTGCACAGTGCTCTTACAGCCTACCGGGAACATCTCTTACAAAGGCCTGTGAAACGCAGTTTCTTTGCAGGCCTGCTCTGGCTGAAGTAGAACTTCTGAGCTGGGTGTGCCTCTTTGACCTAGAGCTGAAAGTCACAACGTGCAGGCGTCTTAACAAATGGCGAGTTGGGCCCCAGAGCATCTTGCTTCCAGCTCTTTGGGAAGCTAAGAAACAACTCGCTCTGCACAGTGCTCTTACAGCCTACCGGGAACATCTCTTACAAAGGCCTGTGAAACACAGTTTCTTTGCAGGCCTGATCTGGCTGAAGTAGAATTTCTGCCCTGGGTGTGCCACATTGCCCTAGAGCTGAAAGGCACAACGTGCAGGCTTCTTAACAAAGGGCGAGTTGGGCCCCACAGCATCTTGCTTCCAGCTCTTTGGGAAGCTGAGAAACAACTCGCTCTGCACAGTGCTCTTACAGCCTACCGGGAACATCTCTTACAAAGGCCTGTGAAATGCAGTTTCTTTGCAGGCCTGATCTGGCTGAAGTAGAACTTCTGCCCTGGGTGTGCCACATTGCCCTAGAGCTGAAAGGCACAACGTGCAGGCTTCTTAACAAAGGGCGAATTGGGCCCCAGAGCATCTTGCTTCCAGCTCTTTGGGAAGCTAAGAAACAACTCGCTCTGCACAGTGCTCTTACAGCCTACCGGGAACATCTCTTACAAAGGCCTGTGAAACGCAGTTTCTTTGCAGGCCTGATCTGGCTGAAGTAGAACTTCTGCCCTGGGTGTGCCACATTGCCCTAGAGCTGAAAGGCACAACGTGCAGGCTTCTTACCAAAGGGCGAATTGGGCCCCAGAGCATCTTGCTTCCAGCTCTTTGGGAAGCTAACAAACAACTCGCTCTGCACAGTGCTCTTACAGCCTACCGGGAACATCTATTACAAAGGCCTGTGAAACGCAGTTTCTTTGCAGGCATGATCTGGCTGAAGTAGAACTTCTGCCCTGGGTGTGCCACATTGCCCTAGAGCTGAAAGGCACAACGTGCAGGCTTCTTAACAAAGGGAGAGTTGGGCCCCAGAGCATCTTGCTTCAAGCTCTTTGGGAAGCTAAGAAACAACTCGCTATGCACACTGCTCTTACAGGCTACCGAGAACATCTCTTACAAAGGCCTGTGAAATGCAGTTTCTTTGCAGGCCTGATCTGGCTGAAGTAGAACTTCTGCCGTGGTTGTGCCACATTGCCCTAGAGCTGAAAGGCACAACGTGCAGGCTTCTTAACAAAGGGCGAGTTGGGCCCCAGAGCATATTGCTTCCAGCTCTTTGGGAAGCTAAGAAACAACTCGCTCTGCACAGTGCTCTTACAGCCTACCGGCAACATCTCTTACAGAGGCCTGTGAAACGCAGTTTCTTTGCAGGCCTGATCTGGCTGAAGTAGAACTTCTGCCCTGGGTGTGCCACATTGTCCTAGAGCTGAAAGGCACAACGTGCAGGCTTCTTAACAAAGGGCGAGTTGGGCCCCACATCATATTGCTTCAAGTTCTTTGGGAAGCTAAGAAACAACTCGCTATGCACCTTGCTCTTACAGGCTACCGAGAACATCTCTTACAAAGGCCTGTGAAATGCAGTTTCTTTGCAGGCCTGATCTGGCTGAAGTAGAACTTCTGCCGTGGGTGTGCCACATTGCCCTAGAGCTGAAAGGCACAACGTGCAGGCTTCTTAACAAAGGGTGAGTTGGGCCCCACAGCATCTTGCTTCCAGCTCTTTGGGAAGCTAAGAAACAACTCGCTCTGCACAGCGCTCTTACAGCCTACCGGCAACATCTCTTACAGAGGCCTGTGAAACGCAGTTTCTTTGCAGGCCTGATCTGGCTGAAGTAGAACTTCTGCCCTGGGTGTGCCACATTGTCCTAGAGCTGAAAGGCACAACGTGCAGGCTTCTTAACAAAGGGCGAGTTGGGCCCCACAGCGTATTGCTTAATGCTCTTTGCGAAGCTAAGAAACAACTCGCTATGCACACTGCTCTTACAGCCTACCGAGAACATCTCTTACAAAGGCCTGTGAAATGCAGTTTCTTTACAGGCCTGATCTGGCTGAAGTAGAACTTCTGCCCTGGGTGTGCCACATTGCCCTAGAGCTGAAAGACACAACGTGCAGGCTTCTTAACAAAGGGCGAGTTGGGCCCCAGAGCATCTTGCTTCCAGCTCTTTGGGAAGCTAAGAAACAACTCGCTCTGCACAGTGCTCTTACAGCCTACCGGGAACATCTCTTACAAAGGCCTGTGAAACGCAGTTTCTTTGCAGGCCTGATCTGGCTGAAGTAGAACTTCTGCCGTGGGTGTGCCACATTGCCCTAGAGCTGAAAGGCACAACGTGCAGGCTTCTTACCAAAGGGCGAATTGGGCCCCAGAGCATCTTGCTTCCAGCTCTTTGGGAAGCTAAGAAACAACTTGCTCTGCACAGTGCTCTTACAGCCTACCGGGAATATCTCTTACAAAGGCCTGTGAAACGCAGTTTCTTTGCAGGCCTGCTCTGGCTGAAGTAGAACTTCTGAGCTGGGTGTGCCACATTGCCCTAGAGCTGAAAGGCACAACGTGCAGGCTTCTTAACAAAGGGCGAGTTGGGCCCCTCAGCATATTGCTTCAAGCTCTTTGCGAAGCTAAGAAACAACTCGCTATGCACACTGCTCTTACAGCCTACCGGGAACATCTCTTACAAAGGCCTGTGAAACGCAGTTTCTTTGCAGGCCTGATCTGGCTGAAGTAGAACTTCTGCCCTGGGTGTGCCACATTGCCCTAGAGGTGAAAGGCACAACGTGCAGGCTTCTTAACAAAGGGCAAGTTGGGCCCCAGAGCATCTTGCTTCCAGCTCTTTGGGAAGCTAAGAAACAACTCGCTCTGCACAGTGCTCTTACAGCCTACCGGGAACATCTCTTACAGAGGCCTGTGAAACGCAGTTTCTTTGCAGGCCTGATCTGGCTGAAGTAGAACTTCTGCCCTGGGTGTGCCACATTGCCCTAGAGCTGAAAGACACAAAATGCAGGCTTCTTAACAAAGGGCGAGTTGGGCCCCAGAGCATCTTGCTTCCAGCTCTTTGGGAAGCTAAGAAACAACTCGCTCTGCACAGTGCTCTTACAGCCTACCGGCAACATCTCTTACAAAGGCCTGTGAAATGCAGGTTCTTTGCAGGCCTGATCTGGCTGAAGTAGAACTTCTGAGCTGGGTGTGCCTCTTTGACCTAGAGCTGAAAGGCACAACGTGCAGGCGTCTTAACAAATGGCGAGTTGGGCCCCAGAGCATCTTGCTTCCAGCTCTTTGGGAAGCTAAGAAAGAACTCGCTCTGCACAGTGCTCTTACAGCCTACAGGGAACATCTCTTACAAAGGCCTGTGAAACACAGTTTCTTTGCAGGCCTGATCTGGCTGAAGTAGAATTTCTGCCCTGGGTGTGCCACATTGCCCTAGAGCTGAAAGGCACAACGTGCAGGCTTCTTAACAAAGGGCGAGTTGGGCCCCACAGCATCTTGCTTCCAGCTCTTTGGGAAGCTGAGAAACAACTCGCTCTGCACAGTGCTCTTACAGCCTACCGGGAACATCTCTTACAAAGGCCTGTGAAATGCAGTTTCTTTGCAGGCCTGATCTGGCTGAAGTAGAACTTCTGCCCTGGGTGTGCCACATTGCCCTAGAGCTGAAAGGCACAACGTGCAGGCTTCTTAACAAAGGGCGAATTGGGCCCCAGAGCATCTTGCTTCCAGCTCTTTGCGAAGCTAAGAAACAACTCGCTCTGCACAGTGCTCTTACAGCCTACCGGGAACATCTCTTACAAAGGCCTGTGAAACGCAGTTTCTTTGCAGGCCTGATCTGGCTGAAGTAGAACTTCTGCCCTGGGTGTGCCACATTGCCCTAGAGCTGAAAGGCACAACGTGCAGGCTTCTTACCAAAGGGCGAATTGGGCCCCAGAGCATCTTGCTTCCAGCTCTTTGGGAAGCTAACAAACAACTCGCTCTGCACAGTGCTCTTACAGCCTACCGGGAACATCTATTACAAAGGCCTGTGAAACGCAGTTTCTTTGCAGGCCTGATCTGGCTGAAGTAGAACTTCTGCCCTGGGTGTGCCACATTGCCCTAGAGCTGAAAGGCACAACGTGCAGGCTTCTTAACAAAGGGAGAGTTGGGCCCCAGAGCATATTGCTTCAAGCTCTTTGGGAAGCTAAGAAACAACTCGCTATGCACACTGCTCTTACAGGCTACCGAGAACATCTCTTACAAAGGCCTGTGAAATGCAGTTTCTTTGCAGGCCTGATCTGACTGAAGTAGAACTTCTGCCGTGGGTGTGCCACATTGCCCTAGAGCTGAAAGGCACAACGTGCAGGCTTCTTAACAAAGGGCGAGTTGGGCCCCAGAGCATATTGCTTCCAGCTCTTTGGGAAGCTAAGAAACAACTCGCTCTGCACAGTGCTCTTACAGCCTACCGGCAACATCTCTTACAGAGGCCTGTGAAACGCAGTTTCTTTGCAGGCCTGATCTGGCTGAAGTAGAACTTCTGCCCTGGGTGTGCCACATTGCCCTAGAGCTGAAAGGCACAACGTGCAGGCTTCTTAACAAAGGGCGAGTTGGGCCCCAGAGCATCTTGCTTCCAGCTCTTTGGGAAGCTAAGAAACAACTCGCTCTGCACAGTGCTCTTACAGCCTACCGGGAACATCTCTTACAAAGGCCTGTGAAACGCAGTTTCTTTGCAGGCCTGATCTGGCTGAAGTAGAACTTCTGCCGTGGGTGTGCCACATTGCCCTAGAGCTGAAAGGCACAACGTGCAGGCTTCTTACCAAAGGGCGAATTGGGCCCCAGAGCATCTTGCTTCCAGCTCTTTGGGAAGCTAAGAAACAACTTGCTCTGCACAGTGCTCTTACAGCCTACCGGGAATATCTCTTACAAAGGCCTGTGAAACGCAGTTTCTTTGCAGGCCTGCTCTGGCTGAAGTAGAACTTCTGAGCTGGGTGTGCCACATTGCCCTAGAGCTGAAAGGCACAACGTGCAGGCTTCTTAACAAAGGGCGAGTTGGGCCCCTCAGCATATTGCTTCAAGCTCTTTGCGAAGCTAAGAAACAACTCGCTATGCACACTGCTCTTACAGCCTACCGGGAACATCTCTTACAAAGGCCTGTGAAACGCAGTTTCTTTGCAGGCCTGATCTGGCTGAAGTAGAACTTCTGCCCTGGGTGTGCCACATTGCCCTAGAGGTGAAAGGCACAACGTGCAGGCTTCTTAACAAAGGGCAAGTTGGGCCCCAGAGCATCTTGCTTCCAGCTCTTTGGGAAGCTAAGAAACAACTCGCTCTGCACAGTGCTCTTACAGCCTACCGGGAACATCTCTTACAGAGGCCTGTGAAATGCAGTTTCTTTGCAGGCCTGATCTGGCTGAAGTAGAACTTCTGCCCTGGGTGTGCCACATTGCCCTAGAGCTGAAAGACACAACGTGCAGGCTTCTTAACAAAGGGCGAGTTGGGCCCCAGAGCATCTTGCTTCCAGCTCTTTGGGAAGCTAAGAAACAACTCGCTCTGCACAGTGCTCTTACAGCCTACCGGGAACATCTCTTACAAAGGCCTGTGAAACGCACTTTCTTTGCAGGCCTGATCTGGCTGAAGTAGAACTTCTCCCCTGGGTGTGCCACATTGCCCTAGAGCTGAAAGGCACAACGTGCAGGCTTCTTACCAAAGGGCGAGTTGGGCCCCAGAGCATCTTGCTTCCAGCTCTTTGGAAGCTAAGAAACAACTTTCTCTGCACAGTGCTCTTACAGCCTACCGGGAATATCTCTTACAAAGGCCTGTGAAACGCAGTTTCTTTGCAGGCCTGCTCTGGTTGAAGTAGAACTTCTGAGTTGGGTGTGCCACATTGCCCTAGAGCTGAAAGGCACAACGTGCAGGCTTCTTAACAAAGGGCGAGTTGGGCCCCACAGCATATTGCTTCAAGCTCTTTGCGAAGCTAAGAAACAACTCGCTATGCACACTGCTCTTACAGCCTACCGAGAACATCTCTTACAAAGGCCTGTGAAATGCAGTTTCTTTGCAGGCCTGATCTGGCTGAAGTAGAACTTCTGCCCTGGGTGTGCCACATTGCCCTAGAGCTGAAAGGCACAACGTGCATGCTTCTTAACAAAGGGCAAGTTGGGCCCCAGAGCATCTTGCTTCCAGCTCTTTGGGAAGCTAAGAAACAACTCGCTCTGCACAGTGCTCTTACAGCCTACCGGGAACATCTCTTACAGAGGCCTGTGAAACGCAGTTTCTTTGCAGGCCTGCTCTGGTTGAAGTAGTACTTCTGAGTTGGGTGTGCCACATTGTCCTAGAGCTGAAAGGCACAACGTGCAGGCTTCTTAACAAAGGGCGAGTTGGGCCCCACAGCGTATTGCTTAAAGCTCTTTGCGAAGCTAAGAAACAACTCGCTATGCACACTGCTCTTACAGCCTACCGAGAACATCTCTTACAAAGGCCTGTGAAATGCAGTTTCTTTACAGGCCTGATCTGGCTGAAGTAGAACTTCTGCCCTGGGTGTGCCACATTGCCCTAGAGCTGAAAGGCACAACGTGCAGGCTTCTTAACAAAGGGCGAGTTGGGCCCCAGAGCATCTTGCTTCCAGCTCTTTGGGAAGCTAAGAAACAACTCGCTCTGCACAGTGCTCTTACAGCCTACCGGGAACATCTCTTACAAAGGCCTGTGAAACGCAGTTTCTTTGCAGGCCTGATCTGGCTGAAGTAGAACTTCTGCCGTGGGTGTGCCACATTGCCCTAGAGCTGAAAGGCACAACGTGCAGGCTTCTTACCAAAGGGCGAATTGGGCCCCAGAGCATCTTGCTTCCAGCTCTTTGGGAAGCTAAGAAACAACTTGCTCTGCACAGTGCTCTTACAGCCTACCGGGAATATCTCTTACAAAGGCCTGTGAAACGCAGTTTCTTTGCAGGCCTGCTCTGGCTGAAGTAGAACTTCTGAGCTGGGTGTGCCACATTGCCCTAGAGCTGAAAGGCACAACGTGCAGGCTTCTTAACAAAGGGCGAGTTGGGCCCCTCAGCATATTGCTTCAAGCTCTTTGCGAAGCTAAGAAACAACTCGCTATGCACACTGCTCTTACAGCCTACCGGGAACATCTCTTACAAAGGCCTGTGAAACGCAGTTTCTTTGCAGGCCTGATCTGACTGAAGTAGAACTTCTGCCCTGGGTGTGCCACATTGCCCTAGAGGTGAAAGGCACAACGTGCAGGCTTCTTAACAAAGGGCAAGTTGGGCCCCAGAGCATCTTGCTTCCAGCTCTTTGGGAAGCTAAGAAACAACTCGCTCTGCACAGTGCTCTTACAGCCTACCGGGAACTTCTCTTACAGAGGCCTGTGAAATGCAGTTTCTTTGCAGGCCTGATCTGGCTGAAGTAGAACTTCTGCCCTGGGTGTGCCACATTGCCCTAGAGATGAAAGACACAACGTGCAGGCTTCTTAACAAAGGGCGAGTTGGGCCCCAGAGCATCTTGCTTCCAGCTCTTTGGGAAGCTAAGAAACAACTCGCTCTGGACAGTGCTCTTACAGCCTACCGGGAACATCTCTTACAAAGGCCTGTGAAACGCAGTTTCCTTGCAGGCCTGCTCTGGCTGAAGTAGAACTTCTGAGCTGGGTGTGCCACTTTGCCCTAGAGCTGAAAGGCACAACGTGCAGGCTTCTTAACAAAGGGCGAGTTGGGCCCCAGAGCATCTTGCTTCCAGCTCTTTGGGAAGCTAAGAAAGAACTCGCTCTGCACAGTGCTCTTATAGCCTACAGGGAACATCTCTTACAAAGGCCTGTGAAACACAGTTTCTTTGCAGGCCTGATCTGGGTGAAGTAGAATTTCTGCCCTGGGTGTGCCACATTGCCCTAGAGCTGAAAGGCACAACGTGCAGGCTTCTTAACAAAGGGCGAGTTGGGCCCCACAGCATCTTGCTTCCAGCTCTTTGGGAAGCTGAGAAACAACTCGTTCTGCACAGTGCTCTTACAGCCTACCGGGAACATCTCTTACAAAGGCCTGTGAAATGCAGTTTCTTTGCAGGCCTGATCTGGCTGAAGTAGAACTTCTGCCCTGGGTGTGCCACATTGCCCTAGAGCTGAAAGGCACAACGTGCAGGCTTCTTAACAAAGGGCGAGTTGGGCCCCACAGAATCTTGCTTCCAGCTCTTTGGGAAGCTAAGAAACAACTCGCTCTGCACAGTGCTCTTACAGCCTACCGGCAACATCTCTTACAGATGCCTGTGAAACGCAGTTTCTTTGCAGGCCTGATCTGGCTGAAGTAGAACTTCTGCCCTGGGTGTGCCACATTGTCCTAGAGCTGAAAGGCACAACGTGCAGGCTTCTTAACAAAGGGCGAGTTGGGCCCCACAGCGTATTGCTTAAAGCTCTTTGCGAAGCTAAGAAACAACTCGCTATGCACACTGCTCTTACAGCCTACCGAGAACATCTCTTACAAAGGCCTGTGAAACGCAGTTTCTTTACAGGCCTGAGCTGGCTGAAGTAGAACTTCTGCCCTGGGTGTGCCACATTGCCCTAGAGCTGAAAGGCACAACGTGCAGGCTTCTTAACAAAGGGCGAGTTGGGCCCCAGAGCATCTTGCTTCCAGCTCTTTGGGAAGCTAAGAAACAACTCGCTCTGCACAGTGCTCTTACAGCCTACCGGGAACATCTCTTACAAAGGCCTGTGAAACGCAGTTTCTTTGCAGGCCTGATCTGGCTGAAGTAGAACTTCTGCCGTGGGTGTGCCACATTGCCCTAGAGCTGAAAGGCACAACGTGCAGGCTTCTTAACAAAGGGCGAATTGGGCCCCAGAGCATCTTGCTTCCAGCTCTTTGGGAAGCTAAGAAACAACTCGCTCTGCACAGTGCTCTTACAGCCTACCGGGAACATCTCTTACAAAGGCCTGTGAAACGCAGTTTCTTTGCAGGCCTGATCTGGCAGAAGTAGAACTTCTGCCCTGGGTGTGCCACATTGCCCTAGATCTGAAAGGCACAACGTGCAGGCTTCTTACCAAAGGGCGAATTGGGCCCCAGAGCATCTTGCTTCCAGCTCTTTGGGAAGCTAACAAACAACTCGCTCTGCACAGTGCTCTTACAGCCTACCGGGAACATCTCTTACAAAGGCCTGTGAAACGCAGTTTCTTTGCAGGCCTGATCTGGCTGAAGTAGAACTTCTGCCCTGGGTGTGCCACATTGCCCTAGAGCTGAAAGGCACAACGTGCAGGCTTCTTAACAAAGGGAGAGTTGGGCCCCAGAGCATATTGCTTCAAGCTCTTTGGGAAGCTAAGAAACAACTCGCTATGCACACTTCTCTTACAGGCTACCGAGAACATCTCTTACAAAGGCCTGTGAAATGCAGTTTCTTTGCAGGCCTGATCTGGCTGAAGTGGAACTTCTACCGTGGGTGTGCCACATTGCCCTAGAGCTGAAAGGCACAACGTGCAGGCTTCTTAACAAAGGGTGAGTTGGGCCCCACAGCATATTGCTTCCAGCTCTTTGGGAAGCTAAGAAACAACTCGCTCTGCACAGTGCTCTTACAGCCTACAGGCAACATCTCTTACAGAGGCCTGTGAAACGCAGTTTCTTTGCAGGCCTGATCTGGCTGAAGTAGAACTTCGGCCCTGGGTGTGCCACATTGTCCTAGAGCTAAAAGGCACAACGTGCAGGCTTCTTAACAAAGGGCGAGTTGGGCCCCACAGCATATTGCTTCAAGCTCTTTGGGAAGCTAAGAAACAACTCGCTATGCACACTGCTCTTACAGGCTACCGAGAACATCTCTTACAAAGGCCTGTGAAATGCAGTTTCTTTGCAGGCCTGATCTGGCTGAAGTAGAACTTCTGCCCTGGGTGTGCCACATTGCCCTAGAGCTGAAAGGCACAACGTGCAGGCTTCTTAACAAAGGGCGAGTTGGGCCCCACAGAATCTTGCTTCCAGCTCTTTGGGAAGCTAAGAAACAACTCGCTCTGCACAGTGCTCTTTCAGCCTACCGGGAACATCTCTTACAGAGGCCTGTGAAACGCAGTTTCTTTGCAGGCCTGATCTGGCTGAAGTAGAACTTCTGCCCTGGGTGTGCCACATTGTCCTAGAGTTGAAAGGCACAACGTGCAGGCTTCTTAACAAAGGGCGAGTTGGGCCCCACAGCGTATTGCTTAAAGCTCTTTGCGAAGCTAAGAAACAACTCGCTATGCACACTTCTCTTACAGCCTACCGAGAACATCTCTTACAAAGGCCTGTGAAACGCAGTTTCTTTACAGGCCTGAGCTGGCTGAAGTAGAACTTCTGCCCTGGGTGTGCCACATTGCCCTAGAGCTGAAAGGCACAACGTGCAGGCTTCTTAACAAAGGGCGAGTTGGGCCCCAGAGCATCTTGCTTCCAGCTCTTTGGGAAGCTAAGAAACAACTCGCTCTGCACAGTGCTCTTACAGCCTACCGGGAACATCTCTTACAAAGTCCTGTGAAACGCAGTTTCTTTGCAGGCCTGATCTGGCTGAAGTAGAACTTCTGCCGTGGGTGTGCCACATTGCCCTAGAGCTGAAAGGCACAACGTGCAGGCCTCTTAACAAAGGGCGAGTTGGGCGCCAGAGCATCTTGCTTCCAGCTCTTTGGGAAGCTGAGAAACAACTCGCTCTGCACAGTGCTCTTACAGCCTACCCGGAACATCTCTTACAAAGGCCTGTGAAACGCACTTTCTTTGCAGGCCTGATCTGGCTGAAGTAGAACTTCTGCCCTGGGTGTGCCACATTGCCCTAGAGCTGAAAGGCACAACGTGCAGGCTTCTTACCAAAGGGCGAATTGGGCCCCAGAGCATCTTGCTTCCAGCTCTTTGGAAGCTAAGAAACAACTTTCTCTGCACAGTGCTCTTACAGCCTACCGGGAATATCTCTTACAAAGGCCTGTGAAACGCAGTTTCTTTGCAGGCCTGCTCTGGTTGAAGTAGAACTTCTGAGTTGGGTGTGCCACATTGCCCTAGAGCTGAAAGGCACAACGTGCAGGCTTCTTAACAAAGGGCGAGTTGGGCCGCACAGCATATTGCTTCAAGCTCTTTGCGAAGCTAAGAAACAACTCGCTATGCACACTGCTCTTACAGCCTACCGAGAACATCTCTTACAAAGGCCTGTGAAATGCAGTTTCTTTGCAGGCCTGATCTGGCTGAAGTAGAACTTCTGCCCTGGGTGTGCCACATTGCCCTAGAGCTGAAAGGCACAACGTGCAGGCTTCTTAACAAAGGGCAAGTTGGGCCCCAGAGCATCTTGCTTCCAGCTCTTTGGGAAGCTAAGAAACAACTCGCTCTGCACAGTGCTCTTACAGCCTACCGGGAACATCTCTTACAGAGGCCTGTGAAACGCAGTTTCTTTGCAGGCCTGATCTGGCTGAAGTAGAACTTCTGCCCTGGGTGTGCCACATTGCCCTAGAGCTGAAAGGCACAACGTGCAGGCTTCTTAACAAAGGGCGAGTTGGGCCCCAGAGCATCTTGCTTCCAGCTCTTTGGGAAGCTAAGAAAGAACTCGCTCTGCACAGTGCTCTTACAGCCTACCGGGAACATCTCTTACAAAGGCCTGTGAAACGCAGTTTCTTTGCAGGCCTGCTCTGGCTGAAGTAGAACTTCTGAGCTGGGTGTGCCTCTTTGACCTAGAGCTGAAAGGCACAACGTGCAGGCGTCTTAACAAATGGCGAGTTGGGCCCCAGAGCATCTTGCTTCCAGCTCTTTGGGAAGCTAAGAAACAACTCGCTCTGCACAGTGCTCTTACAGCCTACCGGGAACATCTCTTACAAAGGCCTGTGAAACACAGTTTCTTTGCAGGCCTGATCTGGCTGAAGTAGAATTTCTGCCCTGGGTGTGCCACATTGCCCTAGAGCTGAAAGGCACAACGTGCAGGCTTCTTAACAAAGGGCGAGTTGGGCCCCACAGCATCTTGCTTCCAGCTCTTTGGGAAGCTGAGAAACAACTCGCACTGCACAGTGCTCTTACAGCCTACCGGGAACATCTCTTACAAAGGCCTGTGAAATGCAGTTTCTTTGCAGGCCTGATCTGGCTGAAGTAGAACTTCTGCCCTGGGTGTGCCACATTGCCCTAGAGCTGAAAGGCACAACGTGCAGGCTTCTTAACAAAGGGCGAATTGGGCCCCAGAGCATCTTGCTTCCAGCTCTTTGGGAAGCTAAGAAACAACTCGCTCTGCACAGTGCTCTTACAGCCTACCGGGAACATCTCTTACAAAGGCCTGTGAAACGCAGTTTCTTTGCAGGCCTGATCTGGCTGAAGTAGAACTTCTGCCCTGGGTGTGCCACATTGCCCTAGAGCTGAAAGGCACAACGTGCAGGCTTCTTACCAAAGGGCGAATTGGGCCCCAGAGCATCTTGCTTCCAGCTCTTTGGGAAGCTAATAAACAACTCGCTCTGCACAGTGCTCTTACAGCCTACCGGGAACATCTATTACAAAGGCCTGTGAAACGCAGTTTCTTTGCAGGCATGATCTGGCTGAAGTAGAACTTCTGCCCTGGGTGTGCCACATTGCCCTAGAGCTGAAAGGCACAACGTGCAGGCTTCTTAACAAAGGGAGAGTTGGGCCCCAGAGCATATTGCTTCAAGCTCTTTGGGAAGCTAAGAAACAACTCGCTATGCACACTGCTCTTACAGGCTACCGAGAACATCTCTTACAAAGGCCTGTGAAATGCAGTTTCTTTGCAGGCCTGATCTGGTTGAAGTAGAACTTCTGCCGTGGGTGTGCCACATTGCCCTAGAGCTGAAAGGCACAACGTGCAGGCTTCTTAACAAAGGGCGAGTTGGGCCCCAGAGCATATTGCTTCCAGCTCTTTGGGAAGCTAAGAAACAACTCGCTCTGCACAGTGCTCTTACAGCCTACCGGCAACATCTCTTACAGAGGCCTGTGAAACGCAGTTTCTTTGCAGGCCTGATCTGGCTGAAGTAGAACTTCTGCCCTGGGTGTGCCACATTGTCCTAGAGCTGAAAGGCACAACGTGCAGGCTTCTTAACAAAGGGCGAGTTGGGCCCCACATCATATTGCTTCAAGTTCTTTGGGAAGCTAAGAAACAACTCGCTATGCACCTTGCTCTTACAGGCTACCGAGAACATCTCTTACAAAGGCCTGTGAAATGCAGTTTCTTTGCAGGCCTTATCTGGCTGAAGTAGAACTTCTGCCGTGGGTGTGCCACATTGCCCTAGAGCTGAAAGGCACAACGTGCAGGCTTCTTAACAAAGGGTGAGTTGGGCCCCACAGCATCTTGCTTCCAGCTCTTTGGGAAGCTAAGAAACAACTCGCTCTGCACAGTGCTCTTACAGCCTACCGGCAACATCTCTTACAGAGGCCTGTGAAACGCAGTTTCTTTGCAGGCCTGATCTGGCTGAAGTAGAACTTCTGCCCTGGGTGTGCCACATTGTCCTAGAGCTGAAAGGCACAACGTGCAGGCTTCTTAACAAAGGGCGAGTTGGGCCCCACAGCGTATTGCTTAATGCTCTTTGCGAAGCTAAGAAACAACTCGCTATGCACACTGCTCTTACAGCCTACCGAGAACATCTCTTACAAAGGCCTGTGAAATGCAGTTTCTTTACAGGCCTGATCTGGCTGAAGTAGAACTTCTGCCCTGGGTGTGCCACATTGCCCTAGAGCTGAAAGACACAACGTGCAGGCTTCTTAACAAAGGGCGAGTTGGGCCCCAGAGCATCTTGCTTCCAGCTCTTTGGGAAGCTAAGAAACAACTCGCTCTGCACAGTGCTCTTACAGCCTACCGGGAACATCTCTTACAAAGGCCTGTGAAACGCAGTTTCTTTGCAGGCCTGATCTGGCTGAAGTAGAACTTCTGCCGTGGGTGTGCCACATTGCCCTAGAGCTGAAAGGCACAACGTGCAGGCTTCTTACCAAAGGGCGAATTGGGCCCCAGAGCATCTTGCTTCCAGCTCTTTGGGAAGCTAAGAAACAACTTGCTCTGCACAGTGCTCTTACAGCCTACCGGGAATATCTCTTACAAAGGCCTGTGAAACGCAGTTTCTTTGCAGGCCTGCTCTGGCTGAAGTAGAACTTCTGAGCTGGGTGTGCCACATTGCCCTAGAGCTGAAAGGCACAACGTGCAGGCTTCTTAACAAAGGGCGAGTTGGGCCCCTCAGCATATTGCTTCAAGCTCTTTGCGAAGCTAAGAAACAACTCGCTATGCACACTGCTCTTACAGCCTACCGGGAACATCTCTTACAAAGGCCTGTGAAACGCAGTTTCTTTGCAGGCCTGATCTGGCTGAAGTAGAACTTCTGCCCTGGGTGTGCCACATTGCCCTAGAGGTGAAAGGCACAACGTGCAGGCTTCTTAACAAAGGGCAAGTTGGGCCCCAGAGCATCTTGCTTCCAGCTCTTTGGGAAGCTAAGAAACAACTCGCTCTGCACAGTGCTCTTACAGCCTACCGGGAACATCTCTTACAGAGGCCTGTGAAACGCAGTTTCTTTGCAGGCCTGATCTGGCTGAAGTAGAACTTCTGCCCTGGGTGTGCCACATTGCCCTAGAGCTGAAAGACACAAAATGCAGGCTTCTTAACAAAGGGCGAGTTGGGCCCCAGAGCATCTTGCTTCCAGCTCTTTGGGAAGCTAAGAAACAACTCGCTCTGCACAGTGCTCTTACAGCCTACCGGCAACATCTCTTACAAAGGCCTGTGAAACGCAGTTTCCTTGCAGGCCTGCTCTGGCTGAAGTAGAACTTCTGAGCTGGGTGTGCCACTTTGCCCTAGAGCTGAAAGTCACAACGTGCAGGCTTCTTAACAAATGGCGAGTTGGGCCCCAGAGCATCTTGCTTCCAGCTCTTTGGGAAGCTAAGAAAGAACTCGCTCTACACAGTGCTCTTATAGCCTACAGGGAACATCTCTTACAAAGGCCTGTGAAACACAGTTTCTTTGCAGGCCTGATCTGGGTGAAGTAGAATTTCTGCCCTGGGTGTGCCACATTGCCCTAGAGCTGAAAGGCACAACGTGCAGGCTTCTTAACAAAGGGCGAGTTGGGCCCCACAGCATCTTGCTTCCAGCTCTTTGGGAAGCTGAGAAACAACTCGTTCTGCACAGTGCTCTTACAGCCTACCGGGAACATCTCTTACAAAGGCCTGTGAAATGCAGTTTCTTTGCAGGCCTGATCTGGCTGAAGTAGAACTTCTGCCCTGGGTGTGCCACATTGCCCTAGAGCTGAAAGGCACAACGTGCAGGCTTCTTAACAAAGGGCGAGTTGGGCCCCACAGAATCTTGCTTCCAGCTCTTTGGGAAGCTAAGAAACAACTCGCTCTGCACAGTGCTCTTACAGCCTACCGGCAACATCTCTTACAGAGGCCTGTGAAACGCAGTTTCTTTGCAGGCCTGATCTGGCTGAAGTAGAACTTCTGCCCTGGGTGTGCCACATTGTCCTAGAGCTGAAAGGCACAACGTGCAGGCTTCTTAACAAAGGGCGAGTTGGGCCCCACAGCGTATTGCTTAAAGCTCTTTGCGAAGCTAAGAAACAACTCGCTATGCACACTGCTCTTACAGCCTACCGAGAACATCTCTTACAAAGGCCTGTGAAACGCAGTTTCTTTACAGGCCTGAGCTGGCTGAAGTAGAACTTCTGCCCTGGGTGTGCCACATTGCCCTAGAGCTGAAAGGCACAACGTGCAGGCTTCTTAACAAAGGGCGAGTTGGGCCCCAGAGCATCTTGCTTCCAGCTCTTTGGGAAGCTAAGAAACAACTCGCTCTGCACAGTGCTCTTACAGCCTACCGGGAACATCTCTTACAAAGGCCTGTGAAACGCAGTTTCTTTGCAGGCCTGATCTGGCTGAAGTAGAACTTCTGCCGTGGGTGTGCCACATTGCCCTAGAGCTGAAAGGCACAACGTGCAGGCCTCTTAACAAAGGGCGAGTTGGGCGCCAGAGCATCTTGCTTCCAGCTCTTTGGGAAGCTGAGAAACAACTCGCTCTGCACAGTGCTCTTACAGCCTACCGGGAACATCTCTTACAAAGGCCTGTGAAACGCACTTTCTTTGCAGGCCTGATCTGGCTGAAGTAGAACTTCTGCCCTGGGTGTGCCACATTGCCCTAGAGCTGAAAGGCACAACGTGCAGGCTTCTTACCAAAGGGCGAATTGGGCCCCAGAGCATCTTGCTTCCAGCTCTTTGGAAGCTAAGAAACAACTTTCTCTGCACAGTGCTCTTACAGCCTACCGGGAATATCTCTTACAAAGGCCTGTGAAACGCAGTTTCTTTGCAGGCCTGCTCTGGTTGAAGTAGAACTTCTGAGTTGGGTGTGCCACATTGCCCTAGAGCTGAAAGGCACAACGTGCAGGCTTCTTAACAAAGGGCGAGTTGGGCCCCACAGCATATTGCTTCAAGCTCTTTGCGAAGCTAAGAAACAACTCGCTATGCACACTGCTCTTACAGCCTACTGAGAACATCTCTTACAAAGGCCTGTGAAATGCAGTTTCTTTGCAGGCCTGATCTGGCTGAAGTAGAACTTCTGAGCTGGGTGTGCCTCTTTGACCTAGAGCTGAAAGGCACAACGTGCAGGCGTCTTAACAAATGGCGAGTTGGGCCCCAGAGCATCTTGCTTCCAGCTCTTTGGGAAGCTAAGAAAGAACTCGCTCTGCACAGTGCTCTTACAGCCTACAGGGAACATCTCTTACAAAGGCCTGTGAAACACAGTTTCTTTGCAGGCCTGATCTGGCTGAAGTAGAATTTCTGCCCTGGGTGTGCCACATTGCCCTAGAGCTGAAAGGCACAACGTGCAGGCTTCTTAACAAAGGGCGAGTTGGGCCCCACAGCATCTTGCTTCCAGCTCTTTGGGAAGCTGAGAAACAACTCGCTCTGCACAGTGCTCTTACAGCCTACCGGGAACATCTCTTACAAAGGCCTGTGAAATGCAGTTTCTTTGCAGGCCTGATCTGGCTGAAGTAGAACTTCTGCCCTGGGTGTGCCACATTGCCCTAGAGCTGAAAGGCACAACGTGCAGGCTTCTTAACAAAGGGCGAATTGGGCCCCAGAGCATCTTGCTTCCAGCTCTTTGCGAAGCTAAGAAACAACTCGCTCTGCACAGTGCTCTTACAGCCTACCGGGAAAATCTCTTACAAAGGCCTGTGAAACGCAGTTTCTTTGCAGGCCTGATCTGGCTGAAGTAGAACTTCTGCCCTGGGTGTGCCACATTGCCCTAGAGCTGAAAGGCACAACGTGCAGGCTTCTTACCAAAGGGCGAATTGGGCCCCAGAGCATCTTGCTTCCAGCTCTTTGGGAAGCTAACAAACAACTCGCTCTGCACAGTGCTCTTACAGCCTACCGGGAACATCTATTACAAAGGCCTGTGAAACGCAGTTTCTTTGCAGGCCTGATCTGGCTGAAGTAGAACTTCTGCCCTGGGTGTGCCACATTGCCCTAGAGCTGAAAGGCACAACGTGCAGGCTTCTTAACAAAGGGAGAGTTGGGCCCCAGAGCATATTGCTTCAAGCTCTTTGGGAAGCTAAGAAACAACTCGCTATGCACACTGCTCTTACAGGCTACCGAGAACATCTCTTACAAAGGCCTGTGAAATGCAGTTACTTTGCAGGCCTGATCTGACTGAAGTAGAACTTCTGCCGTGGGTGTGCCACATTGCCCTAGAGCTGAAAGGCACAACGTGCAGGCTTCTTAACAAAGGGCGAGTTGGGCCCCAGAGCATATTGCTTCCAGCTCTTTGGGAAGCTAAGAAACAACTCGCTCTGCACAGTGCTCTTACAGCCTACCGGCAACATCTCTTACAGAGGCCTGTGAAACGCAGTTTCTTTGCAGGCCTGATCTGGCTGAAGTAGAACTTCTGCCCTGGGTGTGCCACATTGTCCTAGAGCTGAAAGGCACAACGTGCAGGCTTCTTAACAAAGGGCGAGTTGGGCCCCACATCATATTGCTTCAAGTTCTTTGGGAAGCTAAGAAACAACTCGCTATGCACCTTGCTCTTACAGGCTACCGAGAACATCTCTTACAAAGGCCTGTGAAATGCAGTTTCTTTGCAGGCCTGATCTGGCTGAAGTAGAACTTCTGCCGTGGGTGTGCCACATTGCCCTAGAGCTGAAAGGCACAACGTGCAGGCTTCTTAACAAAGGGTGAGTTGGGCCCCACAGCATCTTGCTTCCAGCTCTTTGGGAAGCTAAGAAACAACTCGCTCTGCACAGTGCTCTTACAGCCTACCGGCAACATCTCTTACAGAGGCCTGTGAAACGCAGTTTCTTTGCAGGCCTGATCTGGCTGAAGTAGAACTTCTGCCTTGGGTGTGCCACATTGTCCTAGAGCTGAAAGGCACAACGTGCAGGCTTCTTAACAAAGGGCGAGTTGGGCCCCACAGCGTATTGCTTAAAGCTCTTTGCGAAGCTAAGAAACAACTCGCTATGCACACTGCTCTTACAGCCTACCGAGAACATCTCTTACAAAGGCCTGTGAAATGCAGTTTCTTTACAGGCCTGATCTGGCTGAAGTAGAACTTCTGCCCTGGGTGTGCCACATTGCCCTAGAGCTGAAAGGCACAACGTGCAGGCTTCTTAACAAAGGGCGAGTTGGGCCCCTCAGCATATTGCTTCAAGCTCTTTGCGAAGCTAAGAAACAACTCGCTATGCACACTGCTCTTACAGCCTACCGGGAACATCTCTTACAAAGGCCTGTGAAACGCAGTTTCTTTGCAGGCCTGATCTGGCTGAAGTAGAACTTCGGCCCTGGTTGTGCCACATTGCCCTAGAGGTGAAAGGCACAACGTGCAGGCTTCTTAACAAAGGGCAAGTTGGGCCCCAGAGCATCTTGCTTCCAGCTCTTTGGGAAGCTAAGAAACAACTCGCTCTGCACAGTGCTCTTACAGCCTACCGGGAACATCTCTTACAGAGGCCTGTGAAACGCAGTTTCTTTGCAGGCCTGATCTGGCTGAAGTAGAACTTCTGCCCTGGGTGTGCCACATTGCCCTAGAGCTGAAAGACACAAAATGCAGGCTTCTTAACAAAGGGCGAGTTGGGCCCCAGAGCATCTTGCTTCCAGCTCTTTGGGAAGCTAAGAAACAACTCGCTCTGCACAGTGCTCTTACAGCCTACCGGCAACATCTCTTACAAAGGCCTGTGAAACGCAGTTTCCTTGCAGGCCTGCTCTGGCTGAAGTAGAACTTCTGAGCTGGGTGTGCCACTTTGCCCTAGAGCTGAAAGTCACAACGTGCAGGCTTCTTAACAAATGGCGAGTTGGGCCCCAGAGCATCTTGCTTCCAGCTCTTTGGGAAGCTAAGAAAGAACTCGCTCTGCACAGTGCTCTTATAGCCTACAGGGAACATCTCTTACAAAGGCCTGTGAAACACAGTTTCTTTGCAGGCCTGATCTGGGTGAAGTAGAATTTCTGCCCTGGGTGTGCCACATTGCCCTAGAGCTGAAAGGCACAACGTGCAGGCTTCTTAACAAAGGGCGAGTTGGGCCCCACAGCATCTTGCTTCCAGCTCTTTGGGAAGCTGAGAAACAACTCGTTCTGCACAGCGCTCTTACAGCCTACCGGGAACATCTCTTACAAAGGCCTGTGAAATGCAGTTTCTTTGCAGGCCTGATCTGGCTGAAGTAGAACTTCTGCCCTGGGTGTGCCACATTGCCCTAGAGCTGAAAGGCACAACGTGCAGGCTTCTTAACAAAGGGCGAGTTGGGCCCCACAGAATCTTGCTTCCAGCTCTTTGGGAAGCTAAGAAACAACTCGCTCTGCACAGTGCTCTTACAGCCTACCGGCAACATCTCTTACAGAGGCCTGTGAAACGCAGTTTCTTTGCAGGCCTGATCTGGCTGAAGTAGAACTTCTGCCCTGGGTGTGCCACATTGTCCTAGAGCTGAAAGGCACAACGTGCAGGCTTCTTAACAAAGGGCGAGTTGGGCCCCACAGCGTATTGCTTAAAGCTCTTTGCGAAGCTAAGAAACAACTCGCTATGCACACTGCTCTTACAGCCTACCGAGAACATCTCTTACAAAGGCCTGTGAAACGCAGTTTCTTTACAGGCCTGAGCTGGCTGAAGTAGAACTTCTGCCCTGGGTGTGCCACATTGCCCTAGAGCTGAAAGGCACAACGTGCAGGCTTCTTAACAAAGGGCGAGTTGGGCCCCAGAGCATCTTGCTTCCAGCTCTTTGGGAAGCTAAGAAACAACTCGCTCTGCACAGTGCTCTTACAGCCTACCGGGAACATCTCTTACAAAGGCCTGTGAAACGCAGTTTCTTTGCAGGCCTGATCTGGCTGAAGTAGAACTTCTGCCGTGGGTGTGCCACATTGCCCTAGAGCTGAAAGGCACAACGTGCAGGCCTCTTAACAAAGGGCGAGTTGGGCGCCAGAGCATCTTGCTTCCAGCTCTTTGGGAAGCTGAGAAACAACTCGCTCTGCACAGTGCTCTTACAGCCTACCGGGAACATCTCTTACAAAGGCCTGTGAAACGCACTTTCTTTGCAGGCCTGATCTGGCTGAAGTAGAACTTCTGCCCTGGGTGTGCCACATTGCCCTAGAGCTGAAAGGCACAACGTGCAGGCTTCTTACCAAAGGGCGAATTGGGCCCCAGAGCATCTTGCTTCCAGCTCTTTGGAAGCTAAGAAACAACTTTCTCTGCACAGTGCTCTTACAGCCTACCGGGAATATCTCTTACAAAGGCCTGTGAAACGCAGTTTCTTTGCAGGCCTGCTCTGGTTGAAGTAGAACTTCTGAGTTGGGTGTGCCACATTGCCCTAGAGCTGAAAGGCACAACGTGCAGGCTTCTTAACAAAGGGCGAGTTGGGCCCCACAGCATATTGCTTCAAGCTCTTTGCGAAGCTAAGAAACAACTCGCTATGCACACTGCTCTTACAGCCTACTGAGAACATCTCTTACAAAGGCCTGTGAAATGCAGTTTCTTTGCAGGCCTGATCTGGCTGAAGTAGAACTTCTGAGCTGGGTGTGCCTTTTTGACCTAGAGCTGAAAGGCACAACGTGCAGGCGTCTTAACAAATGGCGAGTTGGGCCCCAGAGCATCTTGCTTCCAGCTCTTTGGGAAGCTAAGAAAGAACTCGCTCTGCACAGTGCTCTTACAGCCTACAGGGAACATCTCTTACAAAGGCCTGTGAAACACAGTTTCTTTGCAGGCCTGATCTGGCTGAAGTAGAATTTCTGCCCTGGGTGTGCCACATTGCCCTAGAGCTGAAAGGCACAACGTGCAGGCTTCTTAACAAAGGGCGAGTTGGGCCCCACAGCATCTTGCTTCCAGCTCTTTGGGAAGCTGAGAAACAACTCGCTCTGCACAGTGCTCTTACAGCCTACCGGGAACATCTCTTACAAAGGCCTGTGAAATGCAGTTTCTTTGCAGGCCTGATCTGGCTGAAGTAGAACTTCTGCCCTGGGTGTGCCACATTGCCCTAGAGCTGAAAGGCACAACGTGCAGGCTTCTTAACAAAGGGCGAATTGGGCCCCAGAGCATCTTGCTTCCAGCTCTTTGCGAAGCTAAGAAACAACTCGCTCTGCACAGTGCTCTTACAGCCTACCGGGAACATCTCTTACAAAGGCCTGTGAAACGCAGTTTCTTTGCAGGCCTGATCTGGCTGAAGTAGAACTTCTGCCCTGGGTGTGCCACATTGCCCTAGAGCTGAAAGGCACAACGTGCAGGCTTCTTACCAAAGGGCGAATTGGGCCCCAGAGCATCTTGCTTCCAGCTCTTTGGGAAGCTAACAAACAACTCGCTCTGCACAGTGCTCTTACAGCCTACCGGGAACATCTATTACAAAGGCCTGTGAAACGCAGTTTCTTTGCAGGCCTGATCTGGCTGAAGTAGAACTTCTGCCCTGGGTGTGCCACATTGCCCTAGAGCTGAAAGGCACAACGTGCAGGCTTCTTAACAAAGGGAGAGTTGGGCCCCAGAGCATATTGCTTCAAGCTCTTTGGGAAGCTAAGAAACAACTCGCTATGCACACTGCTCTTACAGGCTACCGAGAACATCTCTTACAAAGGCCTGTGAAATGCAGTTTCTTTGCAGGCCTGATCTGACTGAAGTAGAACTTCTGCCGTGGGTGTGCCACATTGCCCTAGAGCTGAAAGGCACAACGTGCAGGCTTCTTAACAAAGGGCGAGTTGGGCCCCAGAGCATATTGCTTCCAGCTCTTTGGGAAGCTAAGAAACAACTCGCTCTGCACAGTGCTCTTACAGCCTACCGGCAACATCTCTTACAGAGGCCTGTGAAACGCAGTTTCTTTGCAGGCCTGATCTGGCTGAAGTAGAACTTCTGCCCTGGGTGTGCCACATTGTCCTAGAGCTGAAAGGCACAACGTGCAGGCTTCTTAACAAAGGGCGAGTTGGGCCCCACATCATATTGCTTCAAGTTCTTTGGGAAGCTAAGAAACAACTCGCTATGCACCTTGCTCTTACAGGCTACCGAGAACATCTCTTACAAAGGCCTGTGAAATGCAGTTTCTTTGCAGGCCTGATCTGGCTGAAGTAGAACTTCTGCCGTGGGTGTGCCACATTGCCCTAGAGCTGAAAGGCACAACGTGCAGGCTTCTTAACAAAGGGTGAGTTGGGCCCCACAGCATCTTGCTTCCAGCTCTTTGGGAAGCTAAGAAACAACTCGCTCTGCACAGTGCTCTTACAGCCTACCGGCAACATCTCTTACAGAGGCCTGTGAAACGCAGTTTCTTTGCAGGCCTGATCTGGCTGAAGTAGAACTTCTGCCCTGGGTGTGCCACATTGTCCTAGAGCTGAAAGGCACAACGTGCAGGCTTCTTAACAAAGGGCGAGTTGGGCCCCACAGCGTATTGCTTAAAGCTCTTTGCGAAGCTAAGAAACAACTCGCTATGCACACTGCTCTTACAGCCTACCGAGAACATCTCTTACAAAGGCCTGTGAAATGCAGTTTCTTTACAGGCCTGATCTGGCTGAAGTAGAACTTCTGCCCTGGGTGTGCCACATTGCCCTAGAGCTGAAAGGCACAACGTGCAGGCTTCTTAACAAAGGGCGAGTTGGGCCCCAGAGCATCTTGCTTCCAGCTCTTTGGGAAGCTAAGAAACAACTCGCTCTGCACAGTGCTCTTACAGCCTACCGGGAACATCTCTTACAAAGGCCTGTGAAACGCAGTTTCTTTGCAGGCCTGATCTGGCTGAAGTAGAACTTCTGCCGTGGGTGTGCCACATTGCCCTAGAGCTGAAAGGCACAACGTGCAGGCTTCTTACCAAAGGGCGAATTGGGCCCCAGAGCATCTTGCTTCCAGCTCTTTGGGAAGCTAAGAAACAACTTGCTCTGCACAGTGCTCTTACAGCCTACCGGGAATATCTCTTACAAAGGCCTGTGAAACGCAGTTTCTTTGCAGGCCTGCTCTGGCTGAAGTAGAACTTCTGAGCTGGGTGTGCCACATTGCCCTAGAGCTGAAAGGCACAACGTGCAGGCTTCTTAACAAAGGGCGAGTTGGGCCCCTCAGCATATTGCTTCAAGCTCTTTGCGAAGCTAAGAAACAACTCGCTATGCACACTGCTCTTACAGCCTACCGGGAACATCTCTTACAAAGGCCTGTGAAACGCAGTTTCTTTGCAGGCCTGATCTGGCTGAAGTAGAACTTCTGCCCTGGGTGTGCCACATTGCCCTAGAGCTGAAAGGCACAACGTGCAGGCTTCTTAACAAAGGGCGAGTTGGGCCCCAGAGCATCTTGCTTCCAGCTCTTTGGGAAGCTAAGAAACAACTCGCTCTGCACAGTGCTCTTACAGCCTACCGGGAACATCTCTTACAAAGGCCTGTGAAACGCAGTTTCTTTGCAGGCCTGATCTGGCTGAAGTAGAACTTCTGCCGTGGGTGTGCCACATTGCCCTAGAGCTGAAAGGCACAACGTGCAGGCCTCTTAACAAAGGGCGAGTTGGGCGCCAGAGCATCTTGCTTCCAGCTCTTTGGGAAGCTGAGAAACAACTCGCTCTGCACAGTGCTCTTACAGCCTACCGGGAACATCTCTTACAAAGGCCTGTGAAACGCACTTTCTTTGCAGGCCTGATCTGGCTGAAGTAGAACTTCTGCCCTGGGTATGCCACATTGCCCTAGAGCTGAAAGGCACAACGTGCAGGCTTCTTACCAAAGGGCGAATTGGGCCCCAGAGCATCTTGCTTCCAGCTCTTTGGAAGCTAAGAAACAACTTTCTCTGCACAGTGCTCTTACAGCCTACCGGGAATATCTCTTACAGAGGCCTGTGAAACGCAGTTTCTTTGCAGGCCTGCTCTGGTTGAAGTAGAACTTCTGAGTTGGGTGTGCCACATTGCCCTAGAGCTGAAAGGCACAACGTGCAGGCTTCTTAACAAAGGGCGAGTTGGGCCCCACAGCATATTGCTTCAAGCTCTTTGCGAAGCTAAGAAACAACTCGCTATGCACACTGCTCTTACAGCCTACCGAGAACATCTCTTACAAAGGCGTGTGAAATGCAGTTTCTTTGCAGGCCTGATCTGGCTGAAGTAGAACTTCTGCCCTGGGTGTGCCACATTGCCCTAGAGCTGAAAGGCACAACGTGCAGGCTTCTTAACAAAGGGCAAGTTGGGCCCCAGAGCATCTTGCTTCCAGCTCTTTGGGAAGCTAAGAAACAACTCGCTCTGCACAGTGCTCTTACAGCCTACCGGGAACATCTCTTACAGAGGCCTGTGAAACGCAGTTTCTTTGCAGGCCTGATCTGGCTGAAGTAGAACTTCTGCCCTGGGTGTGCCACATTGCCCTAGAGCTGAAAGGCACAACGTGCAGGCTTCTTAACAAAGGGCGAGTTGGGCCCCAGAGCATCTTGCTTCCAGCTCTTTGGGAAGCTAAGAAAGAACTCGCTCTGCACAGTGCTCTTACAGCCTACCGGGAACATCTCTTACAAAGGCCTGTGAAACGCAGTTTCTTTGCAGGCCTGCTCTGGCTGAAGTAGAACTTCTGAGCTGGGTGTGCCTCTTTGACCTAGAGCTGAAAGGCACAACGTGCAGGCGTCTTAACAAATGGCGAGTTGGGCCCCAGAGCATCTTCCTTCCAGCTCTTTGGGAAGCTAAGAAAGAACTCGCTCTGCACAGTGCTCTTACAGCCTACAGGGAACATCTCTTCCAAAGGCCTGTGAAACACAGTTTCTTTGCAGGCCTGATCTGGCTGAAGTAGAATTTCTGCCCTGGGTGTGACACATTGCCCTAGAGCTGAAAGGCACAACGTGCAGGCTTCTTAACAAAGGGCGAGTTGGGCCCCACAGCATCTTGCTTCCAGCTCTTTGGGAAGCTGAGAAACAACTCGCTCTGCACAGTGCTCTTACAGCCTACCGGGAACATCTCTTACAAAGGCCTGTGAAACGCAGTTTCTTTGCAGGCCTGATCTGGCTGAAGTAGAACCTCTGCCGTGGGTGTGCCACATTGCCCTAGAGCTGAAAGGCACAACGTGCAGGCTTCTTAACAAAGGGCGAGTTGGGCCCCAGAGCATCTTGCTTCCAGCTCTTTGGGAAGCTAAGAAACAACTCGCTCTGCACAGTGCTCTTACAGCCTACCGGCAACATCTCTTACAGAGGCCTGTGAAACGCAGTTTCTTTGCAGGCCTGATCTGGCTGAAGTAGAACTTCTGCCCTGGGTGTGCCACATTGTCCTAGAGCTGAAAGGCACAACGTGCAGGCTTCTTAACAAAGGGCGAGTTGGGCCCCACAGCATATTGCTTAAAGCTCTTTGCGAAGCTAAGAAACAACTCGCTATGCACACTGATCTTACAGCCTACCGAGAACATCTCTTACAAAGGCCTGTGAAATGCAGTTTCTTTACAGGCCTGATCTGGCTGAAGTAGAACTTCTGCCCTGGGTGTGCCACATTGCCCTAGAGCTGAAAGGCACAACGTGCAGGCTTCTTAACAAAGGGTGAGTTGGGCCCAGAGTATCTTGCTTCCAGCTCTTGGGAAGCTAAGAAACAACTCGCTCATCACAGTTCTCTTACAGCCTACCGGGAACATCTCTTACAAAGGCCTGTGAAACGCAGTTTCTTTGCAGGCCTGATCTGGCTGAAGTAGAACTTCTGCCCTGGGTGTGCCACATTGCCGTAGAGCTGAAAGGCACAACGTGCAGGCTTCTTAACAAAGGGCGAGTTGGGCCCCAGAGCATCTTGCTTCCAGCTCTTTGGGAAGCTTATAAACAACTAGCTCAGCACAGTGCTCTTACAGCCTACCGGGAACATCTCTTACAAAGGCCTGTGAAACGCAGTTTCTTTGCAGGCCTGATCTGGCTGAAGTAGAACTTCTGCCCTGGTTGTGCCACATTGCCCTAGAGCTGTAAGGCACAACGTGCAGGCTTCTTAACAAAGGGCGAGTTGGGCCCCAGAGCATCTTGCTTCCAGCTCTTTGGGAAGCTAAGAAACAACTCGCTCTGCACAGTGCTCTTACAGCCTACCGGGAACATCTCTTACAAAGGCCTGTGAAACGCACTTTCTTTTCAGGCCTCATCTGGCTGAAGTAGAACTTCTGCCCTGGGTGTGCCACATTGCCCTAGAGCTGAAAGGCACAACGTGCAGGCTTCTTAACAAAGGGCGAGTTGGGCGCCAGAGCATCTTGCTTCCAGCTCTTTGGGAAGCTGAGAAACAACTCGCTCTGCACAGTGCTCTTACAGCCTACCGGGAACATCTCTTACAAAGGCCTGTGAAACGCAGTTTCTTTGCAGGCCTGATCTGGCTGAAGTAGAACTTCTGCCCTGGGTGTGCCACATTGCCCTAGAGCTGAAAGGCACAACGTGCAGGCTTCTTACCAAAGGGCGAATTGGGCCCCAGAGCATCTTGCTTCCAGCTCTTTGGAAGCTAAGAAACAACTTGCTCTGCACAGTGCTCTTACAGCCTACCGGGAATATCTCTTCCAAAGGCCTGTGAAACGCAGTTTCTTTGCAGGCCTGCTCTGGCTGAAGTAGAACTTCTGAGCTGGGTGTGCCACATTGCCCTAGAGCTGAAAGGCACAACGTGCAGGCTTCTTAACAAAGGGCGAGTTGGGCCCCACAGCATATTGCTTCAAGCTCTTTGCGAAGCTAAGAAACAACTCGCTATGCACACTGCTCTTACAGCCTACCGAGAACATCTCTTACAAAGGCCTGTGAAATGCAGTTTCTTTGCAGGCCTGATCTGGCTGAAGTAGAACTTCTGCCCTGGGTGTGCCACATTGCCCTAGAGCTGAAAGGCACAACGTGCAGGCTTCTTAACAAAGGGCAAGTTGGGCCCCAGAGCATCTTGCTTCCAGCTCTTTGGGAAGCTAAGAAACAACTCGCTCTGCACAGTGCTCTTACAGCCTACCGGGAACATGTCTTACAGAGGCCTGTGAAACGCAGTTTCTTTGCAGGCCTGATCTGGCTGAAGTAGAACTTCTGCCCTGGGTGTGCCACATTGCCCTAGAGCTGAAAGGCACAACGTGCAGGCTTCTTAACAAAGGGCGAGTTGGGCCCCAGAGCATCTTGCTTCCAGCTCTTTGGGAAGCTAAGAAAGAACTCGCTCTGCACAGTGCTCTTACAGCCTACCGCAAACATCTCTTACAAAGGCCTGTGAAATGCAGTTTCTTTGCAGGCCTGCTCTGGCTGAAGTAGAACTTCTGAGCTGGGTGTGCCTCTTTGCCCTAGAGCTGAAAGGCACAACGTGCAGGCGTCTTAACAAATGGCGAGTTGGGCCCCAGAGCATCTTGCTTCCAGCTCTTTGGGAAGCTAAGAAAGAACTCGCTCTGCACAGTGCTCTTACAGCCTAGAGGGAACATCTCTTACAAAGGCCTGTGAAACACAGTTTCTTTGCAGGCCTGATCTGGCTGAAGTAGAATTTCTGCCCTGGGTGTGCGACATTGCCCTAGAGCTGAAAGGCACAACGTGCAGGCTTCTTAACAAAGGGCGAGTTGGTCCCCACAGCATCTTGCTTCCAGCTCTTTGGGAAGCTGAGAAACAACTCGCTCTGCACAGTGCTCTTACAGCCTACCGGGAACATCTCTTACAAAGGCCTGTGAAACGCAGTTTCTTTGCAGGCCTGATCTGGCTGAAGTAGAACTTCTGCCCTGGGTGTGCCACATTGCCCTAGAGCTGAAAGGCACAACGTGCAGGCTTCTTACCAAAGGGCGAATTGGGCCCCAGAGCATCTTGCTTCCAGCTCTTTGGGAAGCTAACAAACAACTCGCTCTGCACAGTGCTCTTACAGCCTACCGGGAACATCTCTTACAAAGGCCTGTGAAACGCAGTTTCTTTGCAGGCCTGATCTGGCTGAAGTAGAACTTCTGCCCTGGGTGTGCCACATTGCCCTAGAGCTGAAAGGCACAACGTGCAGGCTTCTTAACAAAGGGAGAGTTGGGCCCCAGAGCATATTGCTTCACGCTCTTTGGGAAGCTAAGAAACAACTCGCTATGCACACTGCTCTTACAGGCTACCGAGAACATCTCTTACAAAGGCCTGTGAAATGCAGTTTCTTTGCAGGCCTGATCTGGCTGAAGTAGAACTTCTGCCGTGGGTGTGCCACATTGCCCTAGAGCTGAAAGGCACAACGTGCAGGCTTCTTAACAAAGGGCGAGTTGGGACCCACAGCATATTGCTTCCAGCTCTTTGGGAAGCTAAGAAACAACTCGCTCTGCACAGTGCTCTTACAGCCTACCGGCAACATCTCTTACAGAGGCCTGTGAAACGCAGTTTCTTTGCAGGCCTGATCTGGCTGAAGTAGAACTTCGGCCCTGGGTGTGCCACATTGTCCTAGAGCTGAAAGGCACAACGTGCAGGCTTCTTAACAAAGGGCGAGTTGGGCCCCACAGCATATTGCTTCAAGCTCTTTGGGAAGCTAAGAAACAACTCGCTATGCACACTGCTCTTACAGGCTACCGAGAACATCTCTTACAAAGGCCTGTGAAATGCAGTTTCTTTGCAGGCCTGATCTGGCTGAAGTAGAACTTCTGCCGTGGGTGTGCCACATTGCCCTAGAGCTGAAAGGCACAACGTGCAGGCTTCTTAACAAAGGGCGAGTTGGGCCCCAGAGCATCTTGCTTCCAGCTCTTTGGGAAGCTAAGAAACAACTCGCTCTGCACAGTGCTCTTACAGCCTACCGGGAACATCTCTTACAGAGGCCTGTGAAACGCAGTTTCTTTGCAGGCCTGATCTGGCTGAAGTAGAACTTCTGCCCTGGGTGTGCCACATTGTCCTAGAGCTGAAAGGCACAACGTGCAGGCTTCTTAACAAAGGGCGAGTTGGGCCCCACAGCATCTTGCTTCCAGCTCTTTGGGAAGCTAAGAAACAACTCGCTATGCACACTGCTCTTACAGCCTACCGAGAACATCTCTTACAAAGGCCTGTGAAATGCAGTTTCTTTACAGGCCTGATCTGGCTGAAGTAGAACTTCTGCCCTGGGTGTGTCACATTGCCCTAGAGCTGAAAGGTACAACGTGCAGGCTTCTTAACAAAGGGCGAGTTGGGCCCCAGAGCATCTTGCTTCCAGCTCTTTGGGAAGCTAAGAAACAACTCGCTCTGCACAGTGCTCTTACAGCCTACCGGGAACATCTCTTACAGAGGCCTGTGAAACGCAGTTTCTTTGCAGGCCTGATCTGGCTGAAGTAGAACTTCTGCTCTGGGTGTGCCAAATTGCCCTAGAGCTGAAAGGCACAACGTGCAGGCTTCTTAACAAAGGGTGAGTTGGGCCCAGAGTATCTTGCTTCCAGCTCTTGGGAAGCTAAGAAACAACTCGCTCTACACAGTGCTCTTACAGCCTACCAGAACATCTCTTACAAAGGCCTGTGAAACGCAGTTTCTTTGCACGCCTAATCTGGCTGAAGTAGAACTTCTGCCCTCGGTGTGCCACATTGCCCTAGAGCTGAAAGGCACAACGTGAAGGCTTCTTAACAAAGGGCGAGTTGGGCGCCAGAGCATCTTGCTTCCAGCTCTTTGGGAAGCTGAGAAACAACTCGCTCTGCACAGTGCTCTTACAGCCTACCGGGAACATCTCTTACAAAGGCCTGTGAAATGCAGTTTCTTTGCAGGCCTGATCTGGCTGAAGTAGAACTTCTGCCCTGGGTGTGCCACATTGCCCTAGAGCCGAAAGGCACAACGTGCAGGCTTCTTAACAAAGGGCGAATTGGGCCCCAGAGCATCTTGCTTCCAGCTCTTTGGGAAGCTAAGAAACAACTCGCTCTGCACAGTGCTCTTACAGCCTACCGGCAACATCTCTTACAAAGGCCTGTGAAACGCAGTTTCTTTGCAGGCCTGATCTGGCTGAAGTAGAACTTCTGCCCTGGGTGTGCCACATTGCCCTAGAGCTGAAAGGCACAACATGCAGGCTTCTTACCAAAGGGCGAATTGGGCCCCAGAGCATCTTCCTTCCAGCTCTTTGGGAAGCTAACAAACAACTCGCTCTGCACAGTGCTCTTACAGCCTACCGGGAACATCTCTTACAAAGGCCTGTGAAACGCAGTTTCTTTGCAGGCCTGATCTGGCTGAAGTAGAACTTCTGCCCTGGGTGTGCCACATTGCCCTAGAGCTGAAAGCTAAAACGTGCAGGCTTCTTAAAAAAGGGCGAGTTGCGCCCCACAGCATATTGCTTCAAGCTCTTTGGGAAGCTAAGAAACAACTCGCTATGCACACTGCTCTTACAGGCTACCGAGAACATCTCTTACAAAGGCCTGTGAAATGCAGTTTCTTTGCAGGCCTGATCTGGCTGAAGTAGAACTTCTGCCGTGGGTGTGCCACATTGCCCTAGAGCTGAAAGGCACAACGTGCAGGCTTCTTAACAAAGGGCGAGTTGGGACCCACAGCATATTGCTTCCAGCTCTTTGGGAAGCTAAGAAACAACTCGCTCTGCACAGTGCTCTTACAGCCTACCGGCAACATCTCTTACAGAGGCCTGTGAAACGCAGTTTCTTTGCAGGCCTGATCTGGCTGAAGTAGAACTTCGGCCCTGGGTGTGCCACATTGTCCTAGAGCTGAAAGGCACAACGTGCAGGCTTCTTAACAAAGGGCGAGTTGGGCCCCACAGCATATTGCTTCAAGCTCTTTGGGAAGCTAAGAAACAACTCGCTATGCACACTGCTCTTACAGGCTACCGAGAACATCTCTTACAAAGGCCTGTGAAATGCAGTTTCTTTGCAGGCCTGATCTGGCTGAAGTAGAACTTCTGCCGTGGGTGTGCCACATTGCCCTAGAGCTGAAAGGCACAACGTGCAGGCTTCTTAACAAAGGGCGAGTTGGGCCCCACAGCATCTTGCTTCCAGCTCTTTGGGAAGCTAAGAAACAACTCGCTCTGCACAGTGCTCTTACAGCCTACCGGCAACATCTCTTACAGAGGCCTGTGAAACGCAGTTTCTTTGCAGGCCTGATCTGGCTGAAGTAGAACCTCTGCCGTGGGTGTGCCACATTGCCCTAGAGCTGAAAGGCACAACGTGCAGGCTTCTTAACAAAGGGCGAGTTGGGCCCCACAGCAGATTGCTTAAAGCTCTTTGCGAAGCTAAGAAACAACTCGCTATGCACACTGCTCTTACAGCCTACCGAGAACATCTCTTACAAAGGCCTGTGAAATGCAGTTTCTTTACAGGCCTGATCTGGCTGAAGTAGAACTTCTGCCCTGGGTGTGTCACATTGCCCTAGAGCTGAAAGGTACAACGTGCAGGCTTCTTAACAAAGGGCGAGTTGGGCCCCAGAGCATCTTGCTTCCAGCTCTTTGGGAAGCTAAGAAACAACTCGCTCTGCACAGTGCTCTTACAGCCTACCGGGAACATCTCTTACAAACGACTGTGAAACGCAGTTTCTTTGCAGGCCTGATCTGGCTGAAGTAGAACTTCTGCCCTGGGTGTGCCACATTGCCCTAAGCTGAAAGGCACAACGTGCAGGCTTCTTAACAAAGGGCGAGTTGGGCCCCAGAGCATCTTGCTTCCAGCTCTTTGGGAAGCTAAGAAACAACTCGCTCTGCACACTGCTCTTCCAGCCTACCGGGAACATCTCTTGCAAAGGCCTGTGAAACACAGTTTCTTTGCAGGCCTGATCTTGCTGAAGTAGAACTTCTGCCCTGGGTGTGCCACATTGCCCTAGAGCTGAAAGGCACAACGTGCAGGCTTCTTAACAAAGGGCGAGTTGGGCCCCAGAGCATCTTGCTTCCAGCTCTTTGGGAAGCTACGAAACAACTCGCTCTGCACAGTGCTCTTACAGCCTACCGGGAGCATCTCTTACAAAGGCCTGTGAAACGCAGTTTCTTTGCAGGCCTGATCTGGCTGAAGTAGAACTTCTGCTCTGGGTGTGCCAAATTGCCCTAGAGCTGAAAGGCACAACGTGCAGGCTTCTTAACAAAGGGTGAGTTGGGCCCAGAGTATCTTGCTTCCAGCTCTTGGGAAGCTAAGAAACAACTCGCTCTACACAGTGCTCTTACAGCCTACCAGAACATCTCTTACAAAGGCCTGTGAAACGCAGTTTCTTTGCACGCCTAATCTGGCTGAAGTAGAACTTCTGCCCTCGGTGTGCCACATTGCCCTAGAGCTGAAAGGCACAACGTGAAGGCTTCTTAACAAAGGGCGAGTTGGGCGCCAGAGCATCTTGCTTCCAGCTCTTTGGGAAGCTGAGAAACAACTCGCTCTGCACAGTGCTCTTACAGCCTACCGGGAGCATCTCTTACAAAGGCCTGTGAAATGCAGTTTCTTTGCAGGCCTGATCTGGCTGAAGTAGAACTTCTGCCCTGGGTGTGCCACATTGCCCTAGAGCCGAAAGGCACAACGTGCAGGCTTCTTAACAAAGGGCGAATTGGGCCCCAGAGCATCTTGCTTCCAGCTCTTTGGGAAGCTAAGAAACAACTCGCTCTGCACAGTGCTCTTACAGCCTACCGGCAACATCTCTTACAAAGGCCTGTGAAACGCAGTTTCTTTGCAGGCCTGATCTGGCTGAAGTAGAACTTCTGCCCTGGGTGTGCCACATTGCCCTAGAGCTGAAAGGCACAACATGCAGGCTTCTTACCAAAGGGCGAATTGGGCCCCAGAGCATCTTCCTTCCAGCTCTTTGGGAAGCTAACAAACAACTCGCTCTGCACAGTGCTCTTACAGCCTACCGGGAACATCTCTTACAAAGGCCTGTGAAACGCAGTTTCTTTGCAGGCCTGATCTGGCTGAAGTAGAACTTCTGCCCTGGGTGTGCCACATTGCCCTAGAGCTGAAAGCTAAAACGTGCAGGCTTCTTAAAAAAGGGCGAGTTGCGCCCCACAGCATATTGCTTCAAGCTCTTTGGGAAGCTAAGAAACAACTCGCTATGCACACTGCTCTTACAGCCTACCGAGAACATCTCTTACAAAGGCCTGTGAAATGCAGTTTCTTTGCAGGCCTGATCTGGCTGAAGTAGAACTTCTGCCGTGGGTGTGCCACATTGCCCTAGAGCTGAAAGGCACAACGTGCAGGCTTCTTAACAAAGGGCGAGTTGGGACCCACAGCATATTGCTTCCAGCTCTTTGGGAAGCTAAGAAACAACTCGCTCTGCACAGTGCTCTTACAGCCTACCGGCAACATCTCTTACAGAGGCCTGTGAAACGCAGTTTCTTTGCAGGCCTGATCTGGCTGAAGTAGAACTTCTGCCCTGGGTGTGCCACATTGTCCTAGAGCTGAAAGGCACAACGTGCAGGCTTCTTAACAAAGGGCGAGTTGGGCCCCACAGCATATTGCTTCAAGCTCTTTGGGAAGCTAAGAAACAACTCGCTATGCACACTGCTCTTACAGGCTACCGAGAACATCTCTTACAAAGGCCTGTGAAATGCAGTTTCTTTGCAGGCCTGATCTGGCTGAAGTAGAACTTCTGCCGTGGGTGTGCCACATTGCCCTAGAGCTGAAAGGCACAACGTGCAGGCTTCTTAACAAAGGGCGAGTTGGGCCCCAGAGCATCTTGCTTCCAGCTCTTTGGGAAGCTAAGAAACAACTCGCTCTGCACAGTGCTCTTACAGCCTACCGGCAACATCTCTTACAGAGGCCTGTGAAACGCAGTTTCTTTGCAGGCCTGATCTGGCTGAAGTAGAACTTCTGCCCTGGGTGTGCCACATTGTCCTAGAGCTGAAAGGCACAACGTGCAGGCTTCTTAACAAAGGGCGAGTTGGGCCCCACAGCAGATTGCTTAAAGCTCTTTGCGAAGCTAAGAAACAACTCGCTATGCACACTGCTCTTACAGCCTACCGAGAACATCTCTTACAAAGGCCTGTGAAATGCAGTTTCTTTACAGGACTGATCTGGCTGAAGTAGAACTTCTGCCCTGGGTGTGCCACATTGCCCTAGAGCTGAAAGGTACAACGTGCAGGCTTCTTAACAAAGGGCGAGTTGGGCCCCAGAGCATCTTGCTTCCAGCTCTTTGGGAAGCTAAGAAACAACTCGCTCTGCACAGTGCTCTTACAGCCTACCGGGAACATCTCTTACAGAGGCCTGTGAAACGCAGTTTCTTTGCAGGCCTGATCTGGCTGAAGTAGAACTTCTGCCCTGGGTGTG
This sequence comes from Equus przewalskii, assembly GCF_037783145.1. Taxonomy (NCBI): domain Eukaryota; kingdom Metazoa; phylum Chordata; class Mammalia; order Perissodactyla; family Equidae; genus Equus; species Equus przewalskii. The sequence continues at coordinate 63,350 of NW_027227346.1, read as the reverse complement.
CCACATTGCCCTAGAGCTGAAAGGCACAACGTGCAGGCTTCTTAACAAAGGGAGAGTTGGGCCCCACAGCATCTTGCTTCCAGCTCTTTGGGAAGCTAAGAAACAACTCGCTCTGCACAGTGCTCTTACAGCCTACCGGGAACATCTCTTACAAAGGCCTGTGAAACACAGTTTCTTTGCAGGCCTGATCTGGCTGAAGTAGAATTTCTGCCCTGGGTGTGCCACATTGCCCTAGAGCTGAAAGGCACAACGTACAGGCTTCTTAACAAAGGGCGAGTTGGGCCAGACAGCATCTTGCTTCCAGCTCTTTGGGAAGCTAAGAAACAACTCGCTCTGCACAGTGCTCTTACAGCCTACCGGGAACATCTCTTACAAACGCCTGTGAAACGCAGTTTCTTTGCAGGCCTGATCTGGCTGAAGTAGAACTTCTGCCCTGGGTGTGCCACATTGCCCTAAGCTGAAAGGCACAACGTGCAGGCTTCTTAACAAAGGGCGAGTTGGGCCCCAGAGCATCTTGCTTCCAGCTCTTTGGGAAGCTAAGAAACAACTCGCTCTGCACACTGCTCTTCCAGCCTACCGGGAACATCTCTTGCAAAGGCCTGTGAAACGCAGTTTTTTGCAGGCCTGATCTTGCTGAAGTAGAACTTCTGCCCTGGGTGTGCCACATTGCCCTAGAGCTGAAAGGCACAACGTGCAGGCTTCTTAACAAAGGGCGAGTTGGGCCCAGAGTATCTTGCTTCCAGCTCTTGGGAAGCTAAGAAACAACTCGCTCTACACAGTGCTCTTACAGCCTACCAGAACATCTCTTACAAAGGCCTGTGAAACGCAGTTTCTTTGCACGCCTAATCTGGCTGAAGTAGAACTTCTGCCCTCGGTGTGCCACATTGCCCTAGAGCTGAAAGGCACAACGTGAAGGCTTCTTAACAAAGGGCGAGTTGGGCGCCAGAGCATCTTGCTTCCAGCTCTTTGGGAAGCTGAGAAACAACTCGCTCTGCACAGTGCTCTTACAGCCTACCGGGAACATCTCTTACAAAGGCCTGTGAAATGCAGTTTCTTTGCAGGCCTGATCTGGCTGAAGTAGAACTTCTGCCCTGGGTGTGCCACATTGCCCTAGAGCCGAAAGGCACAACGTGCAGGCTTCTTAACAAAGGGCGAATTGGGCCCCAGAGCATCTTGCTTCCAGCTCTTTGGGAAGCTAAGAAACAACTCGCTCTGCACAGTGCTCTTACAGCCTACCGGCAACATCTCTTACAAAGGCCTGTGAAACGCAGTTTCTTTGCAGGCCTGATCTGGCTGAAGTAGAACTTCTGCCCTGGGTGTGCCACATTGCCCTAGAGCTGAAAGGCACAACATGCAGGCTTCTTACCAAAGGGCGAATTGGGCCCCAGAGCATCTTCCTTCCAGCTCTTTGGGAAGCTAACAAACAACTCGCTCTGCACAGTGCTCTTACAGCCTACCGGGAACATCTCTTACAAAGGCCTGTGAAACGCAGTTTCTTTGCAGGCCTGATCTGGCTGAAGTAGAACTTCTGCCCTGGGTGTGCCACATTGCCCTAGAGCTGAAAGCTAAAACGTGCAGGCTTCTTAAAAAAGGGCGAGTTGCGCCCCACAGCATATTGCTTCAAGCTCTTTGGGAAGCTAAGAAACAACTCGCTATGCACACTGCTCTTACAGGCTACCGAGAACATCTCTTACAAAGGCCTGTGAAATGCAGTTTCTTTGCAGGCCTGATCTGGCTGAAGTAGAACTTCTGCCGTGGGTGTGCCACATTGCCCTAGAGCTGAAAGGCACAACGTGCAGGCTTCTTAACAAAGGGCGAGTTGGGACCCACAGCATATTGCTTCCAGCTCTTTGGGAAGCTAAGAAACAACTCGCTCTGCACAGTGCTCTTACAGCCTACCGGCAACATCTCTTACAGAGGCCTGTGAAACGCAGTTTCTTTGCAGGCCTGATCTGGCTGAAGTAGAACTTCGGCCCTGGGTGTGCCACATTGTCCTAGAGCTGAAAGGCACAACGTGCAGGCTTCTTAACAAAGGGCGAGTTGGGCCCCACAGCATATTGCTTCAAGCTCTTTGGGAAGCTAAGAAACAACTCGCTATGCACACTGCTCTTACAGGCTACCGAGAACATCTCTTACAAAGGCCTGTGAAATGCAGTTTCTTTGCAGGCCTGATCTGGCTGAAGTAGAACTTCTGCCGTGGGTGTGCCACATTGCCCTAGAGCTGAAAGGCACAACGTGCAGGCTTCTTAACAAAGGGCGAGTTGGGCCCCACAGCATCTTGCTTCCAGCTCTTTGGGAAGCTAAGAAACAACTCGCTCTGCACAGTGCTCTTACAGCCTACCGGCAACATCTCTTACAGAGGCCTGTGAAACGCAGTTTCTTTGCAGGCCTCATCTGGCTGAAGTAGAACTTCTGCCCTGGGTGTGCCACATTGTCCTAGAGCTGAAAGGCACAACGTGCAGGCTTCTTAACAAAGGGCGAGTTGGGCCCCACAGCAGATTGCTTAAAGCTCTTTGCGAAGCTAAGAAACAACTCGCTATGCACACTGCTCTTACAGCCTACCGAGAACATCTCTTACAAAGGCCTGTGAAATGCAGTTTCTTTACAGGCCTGATCTGGCTGAAGTAGAACTTCTGCCCTGGGTGTGTCACATTGCCCTAGAGCTGAAAGGTACAACGTGCAGGCTTCTTAACAAAGGGCGAGTTGGGCCCCAGAGCATCTTGCTTCCAGCTCTTTGGGAAGCTAAGAAACAACTCGCTCTGCACAGTGCTCTTACAGCCTACCGGGAACATCTCTTACAAACGCCTGTGAAACGCAGTTTCTTTGCAGGCCTGATCTGGCTGAAGTAGAACTTCTGCCCTGGGTGTGCCACATTGCCCTAAGCTGAAAGGCACAACGTGCAGGCTTCTTAACAAAGGGCGAGTTGGGCCCCAGAGCATCTTGCTTCCAGCTCTTTGGGAAGCTAAGAAACAACTCGCTCTGCACACTGCTCTTCCAGCCTACCGGGAACATCTCTTGCAAAGGCCTGTGAAACACAGTTTCTTTGCAGGCCTGATCTTGCTGAAGTAGAAGTTCTGCCCTGGGTGTGCCACATTGCCCTAGAGCTGAAAGGCACAACGTGCAGGCTTCTTAAGAAAGGGCGAGTTGGGCCCCAGAGCATCTTGCTTCCAGCTCTTTGGGAAGCTACGAAACAACTCGCTCTGCACAGTGCTCTTACAGCCTACCGGGAACATCTCTTACAAAGGCCTGTGAAACGCAGTTTCTTTGCAGGCCTGATCTGGCTGAAGTAGAACTTCTGCTCTGGGTGTGCCAAATTGCCCTAGAGCTGAAAGGCACAACGTGCAGGCTTCTTAACAAAGGGTGAGTTGGGCCCAGAGTATCTTGCTTCCAGCTCTTGGGAAGCTAAGAAACAACTCGCTCTACACAGTGCTCTTACAGCCTACCAGAACATCTCTTACAAAGGCCTGTGAAACGCAGTTTCTTTGCACGCCTAATCTGGCTGAAGTAGAACTTCTGCCCTCGGTGTGCCACATTGCCCTAGAGCTGAAAGGCACAACGTGAAGGCTTCTTAACAAAGGGCGAGTTGGGCGCCAGAGCATCTTGCTTCCAGCTCTTTGGGAAGCTGAGAAACAACTCGCTCTGCACTGTGCTCTTACAGCCTACCGGGAGCATCTCTTACAAAGGCCTGTGAAATGCAGTTTCTTTGCAGGCCTGATCTGGCTGAAGTAGAACTTCTGCCCTGGGTGTGCCACATTGCCCTAGAGCCGAAAGGCACAACGTGCAGGCTTCTTAACAAAGGGCGAATTGGGCCCCAGAGCATCTTGCTTCCAGCTCTTTGGGAAGCTAAGAAACAACTCGCTCTGCACAGTGCTCTTACAGCCTACCGGCAACATCTCTTACAAAGGCCTGTGAAACGCAGTTTCTTTGCAGGCCTGATCTGGCTGAAGTAGAACTTCTGCCCTGGGTGTGCCACATTGCCCTAGAGCTGAAAGGCACAACATGCAGGCTTCTTACCAAAGGGCGAATTGGGCCCCAGAGCATCTTCCTTCCAGCTCTTTGGGAAGCTAACAAACAACTCGCTCTGCACAGTGCTCTTACAGCCTACCGGGAACATCTCTTACAAAGGCCTGTGAAACGCAGTTTCTTTGCAGGCCTGATCTGGCTGAAGTAGAACTTCTGCCCTGGGTGTGCCACATTGCCCTAGAGCTGAAAGGCACAACGTGCAGGCTTCTTAAAAAAGGGCGAGTTGCGCCCCACAGCATATTGCTTCAAGCTCTTTGGGAAGCTAAGAAACAACTCGCTATGCACACTGCTCTTACAGCCTACCGAGAACATCTCTTACAAAGGCCTGTGAAATGCAGTTTCTTTGCAGGCCTGATCTGGCTGAAGTAGAACTTCTGCCGTGGGTGTGCCACATTGCCCTAGAGCTGAAAGGCACAACGTGCAGGCTTCTTAACAAAGGGCGAGTTGGGACCCACAGCATATTGCTTCCAGCTCTTTGGGAAGCTAAGAAACAACTCGCTCTGCACAGTGCTCTTACAGCCTACCGGCAACATCTCTTACAGAGGCCTGTGAAACGCAGTTTCTTTGCAGGCCTGATCTGGCTGAAGTAGAACTTCTGCCCTGGGTGTGCCACATTGTCCTAGAGCTGAAAGGCACAACGTGCAGGCTTCTTAACAAAGGGCGAGTTGGGCCCCACAGCATATTGCTTCAAGCTCTTTGGGAAGCTAAGAAACAACTCGCTATGCACACTGCTCTTACAGGCTACCGAGAACATCTCTTACAAAGGCCTGTGAAATGCAGTTTCTTTGCAGGCCTGATCTGGCTGAAGTAGAACTTCTGCCGTGGGTGTGCCACATTGCCCTAGAGCTGAAAGGCACAACGTGCAGGCTTCTTAACAAAGGGCGAGTTGGGCCCCAGAGCATCTTGCTTCCAGCTCTTTGGGAAGCTAAGAAACAACTCGCTCTGCACAGTGCTCTTACAGCCTACCGGCAACATCTCTTACAGAGGCCTGTGAAACGCAGTTTCTTTGCAGGCCTGATCTGGCTGAAGTAGAACTTCTGCCCTGGGTGTGCCACATTGTCCTAGAGCTGAAAGGCACAACGTGCAGTCTTCTTAACAAAGGGCGAGTTGGGCCCCACAGCAGATTGCTTAAAGCTCTTTGCGAAGCTAAGAAACAACTCGCTATGCACACTGCTCTTACAGCCTACCGAGAACATCTCTTACAAAGGCCTGTGAAATGCAGTTTCTTTACAGGACTGATCTGGCTGAAGTAGAACTTCTGCCCTGGGTGTGCCACATTGCCCTAGAGCTGAAAGGTACAACGTGCAGGCTTCTTAACAAAGGGCGAGTTCGGCCCCAGAGCATCTTGCTTCCAGCTCTTTGGGAAGCTAAGAAACAACTCGCTCTGCACAGTGCTCTTACAGCCTACCGGGAACATCTCTTACAGAGGCCTGTGAAACGCAGTTTCTTTGCAGGCCTGATCTGGCTGAAGTAGAACTTCTGCCCTGGGTGTGCCACATTGCCCTAGAGCTGAAAGGCACAACGTGCAGGCTTCTTAACAAAGGGAGAGTTGGGCCCCACAGCATCTTGCTTCCAGCTCTTTGGGAAGCTAAGAAACAACTCGCTCTGCACAGTGCTCTTACAGCCTACCGGGAACATCTCTTACAAAGGCCTGTGAAACACAGTTTCTTTGCAGGCCTGATCTGGCTGAAGTAGAATTTCTGCCCTGGGTGTGCCACATTGCCCTAGAGCTGAAAGGCACAACGTACAGGCTTCTTAACAAAGGGCGAGTTGGGCCAGACAGCATCTTGCTTCCAGCTCTTTGGGAAGCTAAGAAACAACTCGCTCTGCACAGTGCTCTTACAGCCTACCGGGAACATCTCTTACAAACGCCTGTGAAACGCAGTTTCTTTGCAGGCCTGATCTGGCTGAAGTAGAACTTCTGCCCTGGGTGTGCCACATTGCCCTAAGCTGAAAGGCACAACGTGCAGGCTTCTTAACAAAGGGCGAGTTGGGCCCCAGAGCATCTTGCTTCCAGCTCTTTGGGAAGCTAAGAAACAACTCGCTCTGCACACTGCTCTTCCAGCCTACCGGGAACATCTCTTGCAAAGGCCTGTGAAACGCAGTTTCTTTGCAGGCCTGATCTTGCTGAAGTAGAACTTCTGCCCTGGGTGTGCCACATTGCCCTAGAGCTGAAAGGCACAACGTGCAGGCTTCTTAACAAAGGGCGAGTTGGGCCCCAGAGCATCTTGCTTCCAGCTCTTTGGGAAGCTAAGAAACAACTCGCTCTGCACAGTGCTCTTACAGCCTACCGGGAACATCTCTTACAAAGGCCTGTGAAATGCAGTTTCTTTGCAGGCCTGATCTGGCTGAAGTAGAACTTCTGCTCTGGGTGTGCCAAATTGCCCTAGAGCTGAAAGGCACAACGTGCAGGCTTCTTAACAAAGGGTGAGTTGGGCCCAGAGTATCCTGCTTCCAGCTCTTGGGAAGCTAAGAAACAACTCGCTCTACACAGTGCTCTTACAGCCTACCAGAACATCTCTTACAAAGGCCTGTGAAACGCAGTTTCTTTGCACGCCTAATCTGGCTGAAGTAGAACTTCTGCCCTCGGTGTGCCACATTGCCCTAGAGCTGAAAGGCACAACGTGAAGGCTTCTTAACAAAGGGCGAGTTGGGCGCCAGAGCATCTTGCTTCCAGCTCTTTGGGAAGCTGAGAAACAACTCGCTCTGCACAGTGCTCTTACAGCCTACCGGCAACATCTCTTACAAAGGCCTGTGAAATGCAGTTTCTTTGCAGGCCTGATCTGGCTGAAGTAGAACTTCTGCCCTGGGTGTGCCACATTGCCCTAGAGCCGAAAGGCACAACGTGCAGGCTTCTTAACAAAGGGCGAATTGGGCCCCAGAGCATCTTGCTTCCAGCTCTTTGGGAAGCTAAGAAACAACTCGCTCTGCACAGTGCTCTTACAGCCTACCGGGAACATCTCTTACAAAGGCCTGTGAAACGCAGTTTCTTTGCAGGCCTGATCTGGCTGAAGTAGAACTTCTGCCCTGGGTGTGCCACATTGCCCTAGAGCTGAAAGGCACAACATGCAGGCTTCTTACCAAAGGGCGAATTGGGCCCCAGAGCATCTTCCTTCCAGCTCTTTGGGAAGCTAAGAAACAACTCGCTCTGCACAGTGCTCTTACAGCCTACCGGGAACATCTCTTACAAAGGCCTGTGAAACGCAGTTTCTTTGCAGGCCTGATCTGGCTGAAGTAGAACTTCTGCCCTGGGTGTGCCACATTGCCCTAGAGCTGAAAGCTAAAACGTGCAGGCTTCTTATAAAAGGGCGAGTTGCGCCCCACAGCATATTGCTTCAAGCTCTTTGGGAAGCTAAGAAACAACTCGCTATGCACACTGCTCTTACAGCCTACCGAGAACATCTCTTACAAAGGCCTGTGAAATGCAGTTTCTTTGCAGGCCTGATCTGGCTGAAGTAGAACTTCTGCCGTGGGTGTGCCACATTGCCCTAGAGCTGAAAGGCACAACGTGCAGGCTTCTTAACAAAGGGCGAGTTGGGCCCCAGAGCATCTTGCTTCCAGTTCTTGGGAAGCTAAGAAAAAACTCGCTCTGCACAGTGCTCTTACAGCCTACCGGCAACATCTCTTACAGAGGCCTGTGAAACGCAGTTTCTTTGCAGGCCTGATCTGGCTGAAGTAGAACTTTTGCCCTGGGTGTGCCACATTGTCCTAGAGCTCAAAGGCACAACGTGCAGGCTTCTTAACAAAGGGCGAGTTGGGCCCCACAGCATATTGCTTAAAGCTCTTTGCGAAGCTAAGAAACAACTCGCTATGCACACTGCTCTTACAGGCTACCGAGAACATCTCTTCCAAAGGCCTGTGAAACGCAGTTTCTTTGCATGCCTGATCTGGCTGAAGTAGAACTTCTGCCCTGGGTGTACCACATTGCCCTAGAGCTGAAAGGCACAACGTGCAGGCTTCTTAACAAAGGGCGAGTTGGGCCCCAGAGCATCTTGCTTCCAGCTCTTTGGGAAGCTAAGAAACAACTCGCTCTGCACAGTTCTCTTACAGCCTACCGGCAACATCTCTTACAAAGGCCTGTGAAACGCATATTCTTTGCAGGCCTGATCTGGCTGAAGTAGAACTTCTGCCCTGGGTGTGCCACATTGCCCTAGAGCTGAAAGGCACAACGTGCAGGCTTCTTAACAAAGGGCGAGTTGGGCCCCACAGCATACTGCTTAAAGCTCTTTGCGAAGCTAAGAAACAACTCGCTATGCACACTGCTCTTACAGGCTACCGAGAACATCTCTTCCAAAGGCCTGTGAAACGCAGTTTCTTTGCATGCCTGATCTGGCTGAAGTAGAACTTCTGCCCTGGGTGTACCACATTGCCCTAGAGCTGAAAGGCACAACGTGCAGTCTTCTTAACAAAGGGCGAGTTGGGCCCCAGAGCATCTTGCTTCCAGCTCTTTGGGAAGCTAAGAAACAACTCGCTTTGCACAGTGCTCTTACAGCCTACCGGCAACATCTCTTACAAAGGCCTGTGAAACGCATATTCTTTGCAGGCCTGATCTGGCTGAAGTAGAACTTCTGCCCTGGGTGTGCCACATTGCCCTAGAGCTGAAAGGCACAACATGCAGGCTCCTTACCAAAGGGCGAATTGGGCCCCAGAGCACCTTGCTTCCAGCTCTTTGGGAAGCTAAGAAACAACTCGCCTTGCACAGTGCTCTTACAGCCTACCGGGAACATCTCTTACAAAGGCCTGTGAAACGCAGTTTCTTTGCAGGCCTGATCTGACTGAAGTAGAACTTCTGCCCTGGGTGTGCCACATAGCCCTAGAGCTGAAAGGCACAACGTGCAGGCTTCTTAACAAAGGGCGAGTTGGGCCCCAGAGCATCTTGCTTCCAGCTCTTTGGGAAGCTAAGAAACAACTCGCTCTGCACAGTTCTCATACAGCCTACCGGGAACATCTCTTACAAAGGCCTGTGAAACGCAGTTTCTTTGCAGGCCTGATCTGGCTGAAGTAGAACTTCTGCCGCGGGTGTGCAACATTGCCCTAGAGCTGAAAGGCACAACGTGCAGGCTTCTTAACAAAGGGCGAGTTGGGCCCCAGAGCATCTTGCTTCCAGCTCTTTGGGAAGCTAAGAAACAACTCGCTCTGCACAGTGCTCTTACAGCCTACCGGGAACATCTCTTACAAAGGCCTGTGAAACGCAGTCTCTTTGCAGGCCTGCTATGGCTGAAGTAGAACTTCTGAGCTGGGTGTGCCACTTTGCCCTAGAGCTGAAAGGCACAACGTGCAGGCTTCTTAACAAATGGCGAGTTGGGCCCCAGAGCATCTTGCTTCCAGCTCTTTCTGAAGCTAAGAAAGAACTCGCTCTGCACAGTGCTCTTACAGCCTACCGGGAACATCTCTTACAAAGGCCTGTGAAACACAGTTTCTTTGCAGGCCTGATCTGGCTGAAGTAGACCTTCTGCCCTGGGTGTGCCACATTGCCCTAGAGCTGAAAGGCACAACGTGCAGGCTTCTTAACAAAGGGCGAATTGGGCCCCAGAGCATCTTGCTTCCAGCTCTTTGGGAAGCTAAGAAACAACTCGCTCTGCACAGTGCTCTTACAGCCTACCGGGAACATCTCTTACAAAGGCCTGTGAAACGCACTTTCTTTGCAGGCCTGATCTGGCTGAAGTAGAACTTCTGCCCTGGGTGTGCCACATTGCCCTAGAGCTGAAAGGCACAACGTGCAGGCTTCTTAACAAAGGGCGAGTTGGGCCCCACAGCATCTTGCTTCCAGCTCTTTGGGAAGCTAAGAAACAACTCGCTCTGCACAGTGCTCTTACAGCCTACCGGGAACATCTCTTACAAAGGCCTGTGAAACGCAGTTTCTTTGCAGGCCTGATCTGGCTGAAGTAGAACTTCTGCCCTGGGTGTGCCACATTGCCCTAGAGCTGAAAGCTAAAACGTGCAGGCTTCTTAAAAAAGGGCGAGTTGCGCCCCACAGCATATTGCTTCAAGCTCTTTGGGAAGCTAAGAAACAACTCGCTATGCACACTGCTCTTACAGCCTACCGAGAACATCTCTTACAAAGGCCTGTGAAATGCAGTTTCTTTGCAGGCCTGATCTGGCTGAAGTAGAACTTCTGCCGTGGGTGTGCCACATTGCCCTAGAGCTGAAAGGCACAACGTGCAGGCTTCTTAACAAAGGGCGAGTTGGGCCCCAGAGCATCTTGCTTCCAGTTCTTTGGGAAGCTAAGAAAAAACTCGCTCTGCACAGTGCTCTTACAGCCTACCGGCAGCATCTCTTACAGAGGCCTGTGAAACGCAGTTTCTTTGCAGGCCTGATCTGGCTGAAGTAGAACTTCTGCCCTGGGTGTGCCACATTGTCCTAGAGCTCAAAGGCACAACGTGCAGGCTTCTTAACAAATGGCGAGTTGGGCCCCACAGCATATTGCTTAAAGCTCTTTGCGAAGCTAAGAAACAACTCGCTATGCACACTGCTCTTACAGGCTACCGAGAACATCTCTTCCAAAGGCCTGTGAAACGCAGTTTCTTTGCATGCCTGATCTGGCTGAAGTAGAACTTCTGCCCTGGGTGTACCACATTGCCCTAGAGCTGAAAGGCACAACGTGCAGTCTTCGTAACAAAGGGCGAGTTGGGCCCCAGAGCATCTTGCTTCCAGCTCTTTGGGAAGCTAAGAAACAACTCGCTCTGCACAGTGCTCTTACAGCCTACCGGCAACATCTCTTACAAAGGCCTGTGAAACGCATATTCTTTGCAGGCCTGATCTGGCTGAAGTAGAACTTCTGCCCTGGGTGTGCCACATTGCCCTAGAGCTGAAAGGCACAACATGCAGGCTTCTTAACAAAGGGCGAGTTGGGCCCCAGAGCATCTTGCTTCCAGCTCTTTGGGAAGCTAAGAAACAACTCGCTCTGCACAGTGCTCTTACAGCCTACCGGGAACATCTCTTACAAAGGCCTGTGAAACGCAGTTTCTTTGCAGGCCTGATCTGACTGAAGTAGAACTTCTGCCCTGGGTGTGCCACATAGCCCTAGAGCTGAAAGGCACAACGTGCAGGCTTCTTAACAAAGGGCGAGTTGGGCCCCAGAGCATCTTGCTTCCAGCTATTTGGGAAGCTAAGAAACAACTCGCTCTGCACAGTTCTCATACAGCCTAACGGGAACATCTCTTACAAAGGCCTGTGAAACGCAGTTTCTTTGCAGGCCTGATCTGGCTGAAGTAGAACTTCTGCCGCGGGTGTGCAACATTGCCCTAGAGCTGAAAGGCACAACGTGCAGGCTTCTTAACAAAGGGCGAGTTGGGCCCCAGAGCATCTTGCTTCCAGCTCTTTGGGAAGCTAAGAAACAACTCGCTCTGCACAGTGCTCTTACAGCCTACCGGGAACATCTCTTACAAAGGCCTGTGAAACGCAGTCTCTTTGCAGGCCTGCTATGGCTGAAGTAGAACTTCTGAGCTGGGTGTGCCACTTTGCCCTAGAGCTGAAAGGCACAACGTGCAGGCTTCTTAACAAATGGCGAGTTGGGCCCCAGAGCATCTTGCTTCCAGCTCTTTCTGAAGCTAAGAAAGAACTCGCTCTGCACAGTGCTCTTACAGCCTACCGGGAACATCTCTTACAAAGGCCTGTGAAACGCAGTTTCTTTGCAGGCCTGATCTGGCTGAAGTAGAACTTCTGTCCTGGGTGTGCCACATTGCCCTAGAGCTGAAAGGCACAACGTGCAGGCTTCATAACAAAGGGCGAGTAGGGCCCCAGAGCATCTTGCTTCCAGCTCTTTAGGAAGCTAAGAAACAACTCGCTCTGCACACTGCTCTTACAGCCTACCGGGAACATCTCTTACAAAGGCCTGTGAAACGCAGTTTCCTTGCAGGCGTGATCTGGCTGAAGTAGAACTTCTGAGCTGGGTGTGCCACATTGCCCTAGAGCTGAAAGGCACAACGTTCAGGCTTCTTACCAAAGGGCGAGTCTGGCCCCAGAGCATCTTGCTTCCAGCTCTTTGGGAAGCTAAGAAGCAACTCGCTCTGCACAGTCCTCTTACAGCCTACCGGGAACATCTCTTACAAAGGCCTGTGAAACGCAGTTTCTTTGCAGGCCTGATCTGGCTGAAGTAGAACTTCTGCCCTGGGTGTGCCACATTGCCCTAGAGCTGAAAGGCACAACGTGCAGGCTTCTCAACAAATGGCGAGTTGGGCCCCAGAGCATCTTGCTTCCAGCTCTTTGGGAAGCTAAGAAACAACTCGCTCTACACAGTGCTCTTACAGCCTACCGGGAACATCTCTTACAAAGGCCTGTGAAACGCAGTTTCTTTGCAGGCCTGATCTGGCTGAAGTAGAACTTCTGCCCTGGGTGTGCCACATTGCCGTAGAGCTGAAAGGCACAACGTGCAGGCTTCTTAACAAAGGGCGAGTTGGGCCCCAGAGCATCTTGCTTCCAGCTCTTTGGGAAGCTTATAAACAACTGGCTCTGCACAGTGCTCTTACAGCCTACCGGTAACATCTCTTACAAAGGCCTCTGAAACGCAGTTTCTTTGCAGGCCTGATCTGGCTGAAGTAGAACTTCTGCCCTGGGTGTGCCACATTGCCCTAGAGCTGTAAGGCACAACGTGCAGGCTTCTTAACAAAGGGCGAGTTGGGCCCCAGAGCATCTTTCTTCCAGCTCTTTGGGAAGGTAAGAAACAACTCGCTCTGCACAGTGCTCTTACAGCCTACCGGGAACATCTCTTACAAAGGCCTGTGAAACGCACTTACTTTTCAGGCCTCATCTGGCTGAAGTAGAACTTCTGCCCTGGGTGTGCCACATTGCCCTAGAGCTGAAAGGCACAACGTGCAGGCTTCTTAACAAAGGGCGAGTTGGGCGCCAGAGCATCTTGCTTCCAGCTCTTTGGGAAGCTGAGAAACAACTCGCTCTGCACAGTGCTCTTACAGCCTACCGGGAACATCTCTTACAAAGGCCTGTGAAACGCAGTTTCTTTGCAGGCCTGATCTGGCTGAAGTAGAACTTCTGCCCTGGGTGTGCCACATTGCCCTAGAGCTGAAAGGCACAACGTGCAGGCTTCTTAACAAAGGGCGAATTGGGCCCCAGAGCATCTTGCTTCCAGCTCTTTGGGAAGCTAAGAAACAACTCGCTCTGCACAGTGCTCTTACAGCCTACCGGGAACATCTCTTACAAAGGCCTGTGAAACGCACTTTCTTTGCAGGCCTGATCTGGCTGAAGTAGAACTTCTGCCCTGGGTGTGCCACATTGCCCTAGAGCTGAAAGGCACAACGTGCAGGCTTCTTACCAAAGGGCGAATTGGGCCCCAGAGCATCTTGCTTCCAGCTCTTTGGGAAGCTAAGAAACAACTTGCTCTGCACAGTGCTCTTACAGCCTACCGGGAATATCTCTTACAAAGGCCTGTGAAACGCAGTTTCTTTGCAGGCCTGCTCTGGCTGAAGTAGAACTTCTGAGCTGGGTGTGCCACATTGCCCTAGGGCTGAAAGGCACAACGTGCAGGCTTCTTAACAAAGAGCCAGTTGGGCCCCACAGCGTATTGCTTAAAGCTCTTTGCGAAGCTAAGAATCAACTCGCTATGCACACTGCTCTTACAGACTACCGAGAACATCTCTTACAAAGGCCTGTGAAATGCAGTTTCTTTACAGGCCTGATCTGGCTGAAGTAGAACTTCTGCCCTGGGTGTGAAACATTGCCCTAGAGCTGATAGGCACAACGTGCAGGCTTCTTAACAAAGGGCGAGTTGGGCCCCAGAGCATCTTGCTTCCAGCTCTTTGGGAAGCTAAGAAACAACTCGCTCTGCACAGTGCTCTTTCAGCCTACCGGGAACATCTCTTACAAAGGCCTGTGAAACGCAGTTTCTTTGCAGGCCTGATCTGGCTGAAGTAGAACTTCTGCCCTGGGTGTGCCACATTGCCCTAGAGCTGAAAGGCACAACGTGCAGGCTTCTTAACGAAGGGCGAGTTGGGCCCCAGAGCATATTGCTTCCAGCTCTTTGGGAAGCTAAGAAACACCTCGCTCTGCACAGTGCTCTTACAGCCTACCGGGAACATCTCTTACAAAGGCCTGTTAAACGCAGTTTCTTTGCAGGCCTGATCTTTCTGAAGTAGAACTTCTGCCCTGGGTGTGCCACATTGCCCTAGAGCTGAAAGGCACAACGTGCAGGCGTCTTACCAAAGGGCGAGTTGGGCCCCAGAGCATCTTGCTTCCAGCTCTTTGGGAAGCTAAGAAACAATTCGCTCTGCACACTGCTCTTACAGCCTACCGGGAACATATCTTGCAAAGGCCTGTGAAACGCAGTTTCTTTGCAGGCCTGATCTGGCTGAAGTAGAACTTCTGCCGTGGGTGTGCCACATTGCCCTAGAGCTGAAAGGCACAACGTGCAGGCTTCTTAACAAAGGGCGAGTTGGGCCCCAGAGCATCTTGCTTCCAGCTCTTTGGGAAGCTAAGAAACAACTCGCTCTGCACAGTGCTCTTACAGCCTACCGGGAACATCTCTTACAAAGGCCTGTGAAACGCAGTTTCTTTGCAGGCCTGCTCTGGCTGAAGTAGAACTTCTGAGCTTGGTGTGCCACATTGCCCTAGAGCTGAAAGGCACAACGTGCAGGCTTCTTAACAAAGGACGAGTTGGGCCCCAGAGCATCTTGCCTCCAGCTCTTTGGGAAGCTAAGAAACAACTCGCTCCGCACAGTGCTCTTACAGACTACCGGGAACATCTGTTACAAAGGCCTGTGAAACGCAGTTTCTTTGCAGGCCTGATCTGGCTGAAGTAGAACTTCTGCCCTGGGTGTGCCACATTGTCCTAGAGCTGAAAGGCAAAACGTGCAGGCTTCTTAACAAAGGGCGAGTTGGGCCCCAGAGCATCTTGCTTCCAGCTCTTTGGGAATCTAAGAAACAACTCGCTCTGCACACTGCTTTTACAGCCTACCGGGAACATCTCTTACAAAGGCCTGTGAAACGCAGTTTCTTTACAGGCCTGATCTGGCTGAAGTAGAACTTCTGCCCTGGGTGTGCCACATTGCCCTAGAGCTGAAAGGAACAACGTGCAGGCTTCTTAACAAAGGGCGAGTTGGGCCCCAGAGCATCTTGCTTCCAGCTCTTTGGCAAGCTAAGAAACAACTCGCTCTGCACGCTGCTCTTACAGCCTAGCGGGAACATCTCTTACAAAGGCCTGTGAAACGCAGCTTCTTTGCAGGCCTGATCTGGCTGAAGTAGAACTTCTGCCCTGGGTGTGCCACATTGCCCTAGAGCTGAAAGGCACAACGTGCAGGCTTCTTAACAAAGGGCGAGTTGGGCCCCAGAGCATCTTGCTTCCAGCTGTTTGGGAAGCTAAGAAACAACTTGCTCTGCACAGTGCTCTTACAGCCTACCGGGAACATCTCTTACAAAGGCCTGTGAAACGCAGTTTCTTTGCAGGCCTGATCTGGCTGAAGTAGAACTTCTGTCCTGGGTGTGCCACATTGCCCTAGAGCTGAAAGGCACAACGTGCAGGCTTCATAACAAAGGGCGAGTAGGGCCCCAGAGCATCTTGCTTCCAGCTCTTTAGGAAGCTAAGAAACAACTCGCTCTGCACACTGCTCTTACAGCCTACCGGGAACATCTCTTACAAAGGCCTGTGAAACGCAGTTTCCTTGCAGGCGTGATCTGGCTGAAGTAGAACTTCTGAGCTGGGTGTGCCACATTGCCCTAGAGCTGAAAGGCACAACGTTCAGGCTTCTTACCAAAGGGCGAGTCTGGCCCCAGAGCATCTTGCTTCCAGCTCTTTGGGAAGCTAAGAAGCAACTCGCTCTGCACAGTCCTCTTACAGCCTACCGGGAACATCTCTTACAAAGGCCTGTGAAACGCAGTTTCTTTGCAGGCCTGATCTGGCTGAAGTAGAACTTCTGCCCTGGGTGTGCCACATTGCCCTAGAGCTGAAAGGCACAACGTGCAGGCTTCTCAACAAATGGCGAGTTGGGCCCCAGAGCATCTTGCTTCCAGCTCTTTGGGAAGCTAAGAAACAACTCGCTCTACACAGTGCTCTTACAGCCTACCGGGAACATCTCTTACAAAGGCCTGTGAAACGCAGTTTCTTTGCAGGCCTGATCTGGCTGAAGTAGAACTTCTGCCCTGGGTGTGCCACATTGCCGTAGAGCTGAAAGGCACAACGTGCAGGCTTCTTAACAAAGGGCGAGTTGGGCCCCAGAGCATCTTGCTTCCAGCTCTTTGGGAAGCTTATAAACAACTGGCTCTGCACAGTGCTCTTACAGCCTACCGGGAACATCTCTTACAAAGGCCTCTGAAACGCAGTTTCTTTGCAGGCCTGATCTGGCTGAAGTAGAACTTCTGCCCTGGGTGTGCCACATTGCCCTAGAGCTGTAAGGCACAACGTGCAGGCTTCTTAACAAAGGGCGAGTTGGGCCCCAGAGCATCTTTCTTCCAGCTCTTTGGGAAGGTAAGAAACAACTCGCTCTGCACAGTGCTCTTACAGCCTACCGGGAACATCTCTTACAAAGGCCTGTGAAACGCACTTACTTTTCAGGCCTCATCTGGCTGAAGTAGAACTTCTGCCCTGGGTGTGCCACATTGCCCTAGAGCTGAAAGGCACAACGTGCAGGCTTCTTAACAAAGGGCGAGTTGGGCCCCAGAGCATCTTGCTTCCAGCTCTTTGGGAAGCTGAGAAACAACTCGCTCTGCACAGTGCTCTTACAGCCTACCGGGAACATCTCTTACAAAGGCCTGTGAAACGCAGTTTCTTTGCAGGCCTGATCTGGCTGAAGTAGAACTTCTGCCCTGGGTGTGCCACATTGCCCTAGAGCTGAAAGGCACAACGTGCAGGCTTCTTAACAAAGGGCGAATTGGGCCCCAGAGCATCTTGCTTCCAGCTCTTTGGGAAGCTAAGAAACAACTCGCTCTGCACAGTGATCTTACAGCCTACCGGGAACATCTCTTACAAAGGCCTGTGAAACGCAGTTTCTTTGCAGGCCTGATCTGGCTGAAGTAGAACTTCTGCCCTGGGTGTGCCACATTGCCCTAGAGCTGAAAGGCACAACGTGCAGGCTTCTTACCAAAGGGCGAATTGGGCCCCAGAGCATCTTGCTTCCAGCTCTTTGGGAAGCTAAGAAACAACTTGCTCTGCACAGTGCTCTTACAGCCTACCGGGTATATCTCTTACAAAGGCCTGTGAAACGCAGTTTCTTTGCAGGCCTGCTCTGGCTGAAGTAGAACTTCTGAGCTGGGTGTGCCACATTGCCCTAGGGCTGAAAGGCACAACGTGCAGGCTTCTTAACAAAGAGCCAGTTGGGCCCCACAGCGTATTGCTTAAAGCTCTTTGCGAAGCTAAGAATCAACTCGCTATGCACACTGCTCTTACAGACTACCGAGAACATCTCTTACAAAGGCCTGTGAAATGCAGTTTCTTTACAGGCCTGATCTGGCTGAAGTAGAACTTCTGCCCTGGGTGTGAAACATTGCCCTAGAGCTGATAGGCACAACGTGCAAGCTTCTTAACAAAGGGCGAGTTGGGCCCCAGAGCATCTTGCTTCCAGCTCTTTGGGAAGCTAAGAAACAACTCGCTCTGCACAGTGCTCTTACAGCCTACCGGGAACATCTCTTACAAAGGCCTGTGAAACGCAGTTTCTTTGCAGGCCTGATCTGGCTGAAGTAGAACTTCTGCCCTGGGTGTGCCACATTGCCCTAGAGCTGAAAGGCACAACGTGCAGGCTTCTTAACAAAGGGAGAGTTGGGCCCCACAGCATATTGCTTCAAGCTCTTTGGGAAGCTAAGAAACAACTTGCTCTGCACAGTGCTCTTACAGCCTACCGGGAATATCTCTTACAAAGGCCTGTGAAACGCAGTTTTTTTGCAGGCCTGCTCTGGCTGAAGTAGAACTTCTGAGCTGGGTGTGCCACATTGCCCTAGAGCTGAAAGGCACAACGTGCAGGCTTCTTAACAAAGGGCGAGTTGGGCCCCACAGCATATTGCTTCAAGCTCTTTGCGAAGCTAAGAAACAACTCGCTATGCACACTGCTCTTACAGCCTACCGAGAACATCTCTTACAAACGCCTGTGAAATGCAGTTTCTTTGCAGGCCTGATCTGGCTGAAGTAGAACTTCTGCCCTGGGTGTGCCACATTGCCCTAGAGCTGAAAGGCACAACGTGCAGGCTTCTTAACAAAGGGCGAGTTGGGCCCCAGAGCATCTTGCTTCCAGCTCTTTGGGAAGCTAAGAAACAACTCGCTCTGCACAGTGCTCTTACAGCCTACCGGGAACATCTCTTACAAAGGCCTGTGAAACGCAGTTTCTTTGCAGGCCTGATCTGGCTGAAGTAGAACTTCTGCTCTGGGTGTGCCACATTGCCCTAGAGCTGAAAGGCACAACGTGCAGGCTTCTTAACAAAGGGCGAAATGGGCCCCAGAGCATCTTGCTTCCAGCTCTTTGGGAAGCTAAGAAACAACTCGCTCTGCACAGTGCTCTAACAGCCTACCGGGAACATCTCTTACAAAGGCCTGTGAAACGCAGTTTCTTTGTAGGCCTGATCTGGCTGAAGTAGAACTTCTGCCCTGGGTGTGCCACATTGCCCTAGAGCTGAAAGGCACAACGTGCAGGCTTCTTAACAAAGGGCGAGTTGGGCCCAACAGCATATTGCTTCAAGCTCTTTGCGAAGCTAAGAAACAACTCGCTATGCACACTGCTCTTACAGCCTACCGAGAACATCTCTTACAAAGGCCTGTGAAATGCAGTTTCTTTGCAGGCCTGATCTGGCTGAAGTAGAACTTCTGAGCTGGGTGTGCCACATTGCCCTAGAGCTGAAAGGCACAACGTGCAGGCTTCTTAACAAAGGGCGAGTTGGGCCCCAGAGCATCTTGCTTCCAGCTCTTGGGAAGCTAAGAAACAACTCGCTATGCACACTGCTCTTACAGCCTACCGAGAACATCTCTTACAAAGGCCTGTGAAATGCAGTTTCTTTGCAGGCCTGATCTGG
Source organism: Equus przewalskii (assembly GCF_037783145.1). Taxonomy (NCBI): domain Eukaryota; kingdom Metazoa; phylum Chordata; class Mammalia; order Perissodactyla; family Equidae; genus Equus; species Equus przewalskii. The sequence goes on along the minus strand of NW_027227346.1, from coordinate 44,387 downwards.
CTGAAGTAGAACTTCTGAGCTGGGTGTGCCACATTGCCCTAGAGCTGAAAGGCACAACGTGCAGGCTTCTTAACAAAGGGCGAGTTGGGCCCCACAGCATATTGCTTCAAGCTCTTTGCGAAGCTAAGAAACAACTCGCTATGCACACTGCTCTTACAGCCTACCGAGAACATCTCTTACAAAGGCCTGTGAAATGCAGTTTCTTTGCAGGCCTGATCTGGCTGAAGTAGAACTTCTGCTCTGGGTGTGCCACATTGCCCTAGAGCTGAAAGGCACAACGTGCAGGCTTCTTAACAAAGGGTGAGTTGGGCCCAGAGTATCTTGCTTCCAGCTCTTGGGAAGCTAAGAAACAACTCGCTCTACACAGTGCTCTTACAGCCTACCGGGAACATCTCTTACAAAGGCCTGTGAAACGCAGTTTCTTTGCACGCCTAATCTGGCTGAAGTAGAACTTCTGCCCTCGGTGTGCCACATTGCCCTAGAGCTGAAAGGCACAACGTGAAGGCTTCTTAACAAAGGGCGAGTTGGGCGCCAGAGCATCTTGCTTCCAGCTCTTTGGGATGCTGAGAAACAGCTCGCTCTGCACAGTGCTCTTACAGCCTACCGGGAACATCTCTTACAAAGGCCTGTGAAATGCAGTTTCTTTGCAGGCCTGATCTGGCTGAAGTAGAACTTCTGCCCTGGGTGTGCCACATTGCCCTAGAGCTGAAAGGCACAACGTGCAGGCTTCTTAACAAAGGGCGAATTTGGCCCCAGAGCATCTTGCTTCCACCTCTTTGGGAAGCTAAGAAACAACTCGCTCTGCACAGTGCTCTTACAGCCTACCGGGAACATCTCTTACAAAGGCCTGTGAAACGCAATTTCTTTGTAGGCCTGATCTGGCTGAAGTAGAACTTCTGCCCTGGGTGTGCCACATTGCCCTAGAGCTGAAAGGCACAACATGCAGGCTTCTTACCAAAGGGCGAATTGGGCCCCAGAGCATCTTGCTTCCAGCTCTTTGGGAAGCTAACAAACAACTCGCTCTGCACAGTGCTCTTACAGCCTACCGAGAACATCTCTTACAAAGGCCTGTGAAATGCAGTTTCTTTGCAGGCCTGATCTGGCTGAAGTAGAACTTCTGCCGTGGGTGTGCCACATTGCCCTAGAGCTGAAAGGCACAACGTGCAGGCTTCTTAACAAAGGGCGAGTTGGGCCCCAGAGCATCTTGCTTCCAGTTCTTTGGGAAGCTAAGAAACAACTCGCTCTGCACAGTGCTCTTACAGCCTACCGGCAACATCTCTTACAGAGGCCTGTGAAACGCAGTTTCTTTGCAGGCCTGATCTGGCTGAAGTAGAACTTCTGCCCTGGGTGTGCCACATTGTCCTAGAGCTGAAAGGCACAACGTGCAGGCTTGTTAACAAAGGGCGAGTTGGGCCCCACAGCATATTGCTTCAAGCTCTTTGCGAAGCTAAGAAACAACTCGCTATGCACACTGCTATTACAGCCTACCGAGAACATCTCTTACAAACGCCTGTGAAATGCAGTTTCTTTACAGGCCTGCTCTGGCTGAAGTAGAACTTCTGCCCTGGGTGTGCCACATTGCCCTAGAGCTGAAAGGCACAACGTGCAGGCTTCTTAACAAAGGGCGAGTTGGGCCCCAGAGCATCTTGCTTCCAGCTCTTTGGGAAGCTAAGAAAGAACTCGCTCTGCACAGTGCTCTTACAGCCTAGCGGGAACATCTCTTACAAAGGCCTGTGAAACGCAGTTTCTTTGCAGGCCTGCTCTGGCTGAAGTAGAACTTCTGAGCTGGGTGTGCCTCTTTGCCCTAGAGCTGAAAGGCACAACGTGCAGGCGTCTTAACAAATGGCGAGTTGGTCCACAGAGCATCTTGCTTCCAGCTCTTTGGGAAGCTAAGAAAGAACTCGCTCTGCACAGTGCTCTTACAGCCTACAGGGAACATCTCTTACAAAGGCCTGTGAAACACAGTTTCTTTGCAGGCCTGATCTGGCTGAAGTAGAACTTCTGCCCTGGGTGTGCCACATTGCCCTAGAGCTGAAAGGCACAACGTGCAGGCTTCTTAACAAAGGGCGAGTTGAGCCCCACAGCATCTTGCTTCCAGCTCTTTGGGAAGCTGAGAAACAACTGGCTCTGCACAGTGCTCTTACAGCCTACCAGGAACATCTCTTACAAAGGCCTGTGAAATGCAGTTTCTTTGCAGGCCTGATCTGGCTGAAGTAGAACTTCTGCCCTGGGTGTGCCACATTGCCCTAGAGCTGAAAGGCACAACGTGCAGGCTTCTTACCAAAGGGCGAATTGGGCCCCAGAGCATCTTGCTTCCAGCTCTTTGGGAAGCTAACAAACAACTCGCTCTGCACAGTGCTCTTACAGCCTACCGGGAACATCTCTTACAAAGGCCTGTGAAACGCAGTTTCTTTGCAGGCATGATCTGGCTGAAGTAGAACTTCTGCCCTGGGTGTGCCACATTGCCCTAGAGCTGAAAGGCACAACGTGCAGGCTTCTTAACAAAGGGAGAGTTGGGCCCCACAGCATATTGCTTCAAGCTCTTTGGGAAGCTAAGAAACAACTCGCTATGCACACTGCTCTTACAGGCTACCGAGAACATCTCTTACAAAGGCCTGTGAAACGCAGTTTCTTTGCAGGCCTGATCTGGCTGAAGTAGAACTTCTGCCGTGGGTGTGCCACATTGCCCTAGAGCTGAAAGGCACAACGTGCAGGCTTCTTAACAAAGGGCGAGTTGGGCCCCACAGCATATTGCTTCCAGCTCTTTGGGAAGCTAAGAAACAACTCGCTCTGCACAGTGCTCTTACAGCCTACCGGGAACATCTCTTACAGAGGCCTGTGAAACGCAGTTTCTTTGCAGGCCTGATCTGGCTGAAGTAGAACTTCGGCCCTGGGTGTGCCACATTGTCCTAGAGCTGAAAGGCACAACGTGCAGGCTTCTTAACAAAGGGCGAGTTGGGCCCCACAGCATATTGCTTCAAGCTCTTTGGGAAGCTAAGAAACAACTCGCTATGCACACTGCTCTTACAGGCTACCGAGAACATCTCTTACAAAGGCCTGTGAAATGCAGTTTCTTTGAAGGCCTGATCTGGCTGAAGTAGAACTTCTGCCGTGGGTGTGCCACATTGCCCTAGAGCTGAAAGGCACAACGTGCAGGCTTCTTAACAAAGGGCGAGTTGGGCCCCACAGCATCTTGCTTCCATCTCTTTGGGAAGCTAAGAAACATCTCGCTCTGCACAGTGCTCTTACAGTCTACCGGCAACATCTCTTACAAGGGCCTGTGAAACGCAGTTTCTTTGCAGGCCTGATCTGGCTGAAGTAGAACTTCTGCCCTGGGTGTGCCACATTGTCCTAGAGCTGAAAGGCACAACGTGCAGGCTTCTTAACAAAGGGCGAGTTGGGCCCCACAGCGTATTGCTTAAAGCTCTTTGCGAAGCTAAGAAACAACTCGCTATGCACACTGCTCTTACAGCCTACCGAGAACATCTCTTACAAAGGCCTGTGAAATGCAGTTTCTTTACAGGCCTGATCTGGCTGAAGTAGAACTTCTGCCCTGGGTGTGAAACATTGCCCTAGAGCTGATAGGCACAACGTGCAAGCTTCTTAACAAAGGGCGAGTTGGGCCCCAGAGCATCTTGCTTCCAGCTCTTTGGGAAGCTAAGAAACAACTCGCTCTGCACAGTGCTCTTACAGCCTACCGGGAACATCTCTTACAAAGGCCTGTGAAACGCAGTTTCTTTGCAGGCCTGATCTGGCTGAAGTAGAACTTCTGCCCTGGGTGTGCCACATTGCCCTAGAGCTGAAAGGCACAACGTGCAGGCTTCTTAACAAAGGGAGAGTTGGGCCCCACAGCATATTGCTTCAAGCTCTTTGGGAAGCTAAGAAACAACTTGCTCTGCACAGTGCTCTTACAGCCTACCGGGAATATCTCTTACAAAGGCCTGTGAAACGCAGTTTTTTTGCAGGCCTGCTCTGGCTGAAGTAGAACTTCTGAGCTGGGTGTGCCACATTGCCCTAGAGCTGAAAGGCACAACGTGCAGGCTTCTTAACAAAGGGCGAGTTGGGCCCCACAGCATATTGCTTCAAGCTCTTTGCGAAGCTAAGAAACAACTCGCTATGCACACTGCTCTTACAGCCTACCGAGAACATCTCTTACAAACGCCTGTGAAATGCAGTTTCTTTGCAGGCCTGATCTGGCTGAAGTAGAACTTCTGCCCTGGGTGTGCCACATTGCCCTAGAGCTGAAAGGCACAACGTGCAGGCTTCTTAACAAAGGGCGAGTTGGGCCCCAGAGCATCTTGCTTCCAGCTCTTTGGGAAGCTAAGAAACAACTCGCTCTGCACAGTGCTCTTACAGCCTACCGGGAACATCTCTTACAAAGGCCTGTGAAACGCAGTTTCTTTGCAGGCCTGATCTGGCTGAAGTAGAACTTCTGCTCTGGGTGTGCCACATTGCCCTAGAGCTGAAAGGCACAACGTGCAGGCTTCTTAACAAAGGGCGAAATGGGCCCCAGAGCATCTTGCTTCCAGCTCTTTGGGAAGCTAAGAAACAACTCGCTCTGCACAGTGCTCTAACAGCCTACCGGGAACATCTCTTACAAAGGCCTGTGAAACGCAGTTTCTTTGTAGGCCTGATCTGGCTGAAGTAGAACTTCTGCCCTGGGTGTGCCACATTGCCCTAGAGCTGAAAGGCACAACGTGCAGGCTTCTTAACAAAGGGCGAGTTGGGCCCCACAGCATATTGCTTCAAGCTCTTTGCGAAGCTAAGAAACAACTCGCTATGCACACTGCTCTTACAGCCTACCGAGAACATCTCTTACAAAGGCCTGTGAAATGCAGTTTCTTTGCAGGCCTGATCTGGCTGAAGTAGAACTTCTGAGCTGGGTGTGCCACATTGCCCTAGAGCTGAAAGGCACAACGTGCAGGCTTCTTAACAAAGGGCGAGTTGGGCCCCAGAGCATCTTGCTTCAAGCTCTTTGGGAAGCTAAGAAACAACTCGCTATGCACACTGCTCTTACAGCCTACCGGGAACATCTCTTACAAAGGCCTGTGAAACGCAGTTTCTTTGCAGGCCTGATCTGGCTGAAGTAGAACTTCTGCTCTGGGTGTGCCACATTGCCCTAGAGCTGAAAGGCACAACGTGCAGGCTTCTTAACAAAGGGTGAGTTGGGCCCAGAGTATCTTGCTTCCAGCTCTTGGGAAGCTAAGAAACAACTCGCTCTACACAGTGCTCTTACAGCCTACCGGGAACATCTCTTACAAAGGCCTGTGAAACGCAGTTTCTTTGCACGCCTAATCTGGCTGAAGTAGAACTTCTGCCCTCGGTGTGCCACATTGCCCTAGAGCTGAAAGGCACAACGTGAAGGCTTCTTAACAAAGGGCGAGTTGGGCGCCAGAGCATCTTGCTTCCAGCTCTTTGGGATGCTGAGAAACAGCTCGCTCTGCACAGTGCTCTTACAGCCTACCGGGAACATCTCTTACAAAGGCCTGTGAAATGCAGTTTCTTTGCAGGCCTGATCTGGCTGAAGTAGAACTTCTGCCCTGGGTGTGCCACATTGCCCTAGAGCTGAAAGGCACAACGTGCAGGCTTCTTAACAAAGGGCGAATTTGGCCCCAGAGCATCTTGCTTCCACCTCTTTGGGAAGCTAAGAAACAACTCGCTCTGCACAGTGCTCTTACAGCCTAGCGGGAACATCTCTTACAAAGGCCTGTGAAACGCAATTTCTTTGTAGGCCTGATCTGGCTGAAGTAGAACTTCTGCCCTGGGTGTGCCACATTGCCCTAGAGCTGAAAGGCACAACATGCAGGCTTCTTACCAAAGGGCGAATTGGGCCCCAGAGCATCTTGCTTCCAGCTCTTTGGGAAGCTAACAAACAACTCGCTCTGCACAGTGCTCTTACAGCCTACCGAGAACATCTCTTACAAAGGCCTGTGAAATGCAGTTTCTTTGCAGGCCTGATCTGGCTGAAGTAGAACTTCTGCCGTGGGTGTGCCACATTGCCCTAGAGCTGAAAGGCACAACGTGCAGGCTTCTTAACAAAGGGCGAGTTGGGCCCCAGAGCATCTTGCTTCCAGTTCTTTGGGAAGCTAAGAAACAACTCGCTCTGCACAGTGCTCTTACAGCCTACCGGCAACATCTCTTACAGAGGCCTGTGAAACGCAGTTTCTTTGCAGGCCTGATCTGGCTGAAGTAGAACTTCTGCCCTGGGTGTGCCACATTGTCCTAGAGCTGAAAGGCACAACGTGCAGGCTTCTTAACAAAGGGCGAGTTGGGCCCCACAGCATATTGCTTCAAGCTCTTTGCGAAGCTAAGAAACAACTCGCTATGCACACTGCTATTACAGCCTACCGAGAACATCTCTTACAAACGCCTGTGAAATGCAGTTTCTTTACAGGCCTGCTCTGGCTGAAGTAGAACTTCTGCCCTGGGTGTGCCACATTGCCCTAGAGCTGAAAGGCACAACGTGCAGGCTTCTTAACAAAGGGCGAGTTGGGCCCCAGAGCATCTTGCTTCCAGCTCTTTGGGAAGCTAAGAAAGAACTCGCTCTGCACAGTGCTCTTACAGCCTAGCGGGAACATCTCTTACAAAGGCCTGTGAAACGCAGTTTCTTTGCAGGCCTGCTCTGGCTGAAGTAGAACTTCTGAGCTGGGTGTGCCTCTTTGCCCTGGAGCTGAAAGGCACAACGTGCAGGCGTCTTAACAAATGGCGAGTTGGTCCACAGAGCATCTTGCTTCCAGCTCTTTGGGAAGCTAAGAAAGAACTCGCTCTGCACAGTGCTCTTACAGCCTACAGGGAACATCTCTTACAAAGGCCTGTGAAACACAGTTTCTTTGCAGGCCTGATCTGGCTGAAGTAGAATTTCTGCCCTGGGTGTGCCACATTGCCCTAGAGCTGAAAGGCACAACGTGCAGGCTTCTTAACAAAGGGCGAGTTGGGCCCCACAGCATCTTGCTTCCAGCTCTTTGGGAAGCTGAGAAACAACTGGCTCTGCACAGTGCTCTTACAGCCTACCAGGAACATCTCTTACAAAGGCCTGTGAAATGCAGTTTCTTTGCAGGCCTGATCTGGCTGAAGTAGAACTTCTGCCCTGGGTGTGCCACATTGCCCTAGAGCTGAAAGGCACAACGTGCAGGCTTCTTACCAAAGGGCGAATTGGGCCCCAGAGCATCTTGCTTCCAGCTCTTTGGGAAGCTAACAAACAACTCGCTCTGCACAGTGCTCTTACAGCCTACCGGGAACATCTCTTACAAAGGCCTGTGAAACGCAGTTTCTTTGCAGGCATGATCTGGCTGAAGTAGAACTTCTGCCCTGGGTGTGCCACATTGCCCTAGAGCTGAAAGGCACAACGTGCAGGCTTCTTAACAAAGGGAGAGTTGGGCCCCACAGCATATTGCTTCAAGCTCTTTGGGAAGCTAAGAAACAACTCGCTATGCACACTGCTCTTACAGGCTACCGAGAACATCTCTTACAAAGGCCTGTGAAACGCAGTTTCTTTGCAGGCCTGATCTGGCTGAAGTAGAACTTCTGCCGTGGGTGTGCCACATTGCCCTAGAGCTGAAAGGCACAACGTGCAGGCTTCTTAACAAAGGGCGAGTTGGGCCCCACAGCATATTGCTTCCAGCTCTTTGGGAAGCTAAGAAACAACTCGCTCTGCACAGTGCTCTTACAGCCTACCGGGAACATCTCTTACAGAGGCCTGTGAAACGCAGTTTCTTTGCAGGCCTGATCTGGCTGAAGTAGAACTTCGGCCCTGGGTGTGCCACATTGTCCTAGAGCTGAAAGGCACAACGTGCAGGCTTCTTAACAAAGGGCGAGTTGGGCCCCACAGCATATTGCTTCAAGCTCTTTGGGAAGCTAAGAAACAACTCGCTATGCACACTGCTCTTACAGGCTCCCGAGAACATCTCTTACAAAGGCCTGTGAAATGCAGTTTCTTTGAAGGCCTGATCTGGCTGAAGTAGAACTTCTGCCGTGGGTGTGCCACATTGCCCTAGAGCTGAAAGGCACAACGTGCAGGCTTCTTAACAAAGGGCGAGTTGGGCCCCACAGCATCTTGCTTCCATCTCTTTGGGAAGCTAAGAAACATCTCGCTCTGCACAGTGCTCTTACAGTCTACCGGCAACATCTCTTACAAGGGCCTGTGAAACGCAGTTTCTTTGCAGGCCTGATCTGGCTGAAGTAGAACTTCTGCCCTGGGTGTGCCACATTGTCCTAGAGCTGAAAGGCACAACGTGCAGGCTTCTTAACAAAGGGCGAGTTGGGCCCCACAGCGTATTGCTTAAAGCTCTTTGCGAAGCTAAGAAACAACTCGCTATGCACACTGCTCTTACAGCCTACCGAGAACATCTCTTACAAAGGCCTGTGAAATGCAGTTTCTTTACAGGCCTGCTCTGGCTGAAGTAGAACTTCTGCCCTGGGTGTGCCACATTGCCCTAGAGCTGAAAGGCACAACGTGCAGGCTTCTTAACAAAGGGCGAGTTGGGCCCCAGAGCATCTTGCTTCCAGCTCTTTGGGAAGCTAAGAAACAACTCGCTCTGCACAGTGCTCTTACAGCCTACCGGGAACATCTCTTACAAAGGCCTGTGAAACGCAGTTTCTTTGCAGGCCTGATCTGGCTGAAGTAGAACTTCTGCCCTGGGTGTGCCACATTGCCCTAGAGCTGAAAGGCACAACGTGCAGGCTTCTTACCAAAGGGCGAATTGGGCCCCAGAGCATCTTGCTTCCAGCTCTTTGGGAAGCTAAGAAACAACTTGCTCTGCACAGTGCTCTTACAGCCTACCGGGAATATCTCTTACAAAGGCCTGTGAAACGCAGTTTCTTTGCAGGCCTGCTCTGGCTGAAGTAGAACTTCTGAGCTGGGTGTGCCACATTGCCCTAGAGCTGAAAGGCACAACGTGCAGGCTTCTTAACAAAGGGCGAGTTGGGCCCCACAGCATATTGCTTCAAGCTCTTTGCGAAGCTAAGAAACAACTCGCTATGCACACTGCTCTTACAGCCTACCGGGAACATCTCTTACAAAGGCCTGTGAAACGCAGTTTCTTTGCAGGCCTGATCTGGCTGAAGTAGAACTTCTGCCCTGGGTGTGCCACATTGCCCTAGAGCTGAAAGGCACAACGTGCAGGCTTCTTAACAAAGGGCAAGTTGGGCCCCAGAGCATCTTGCTTCCAGCTCTTTGGGAAGCTAAGAAACAACTCGCTCTGCACAGTGCTGTTACAGCCTACAGGGAACATCTCTTACAGAGGCCTGTGAAACGCAGTTTCTTTGCAGGCCTGATCTGGCTGAAGTAGAACTTCTGCCCTGGGTGTGCCACATTGTCCTAGAGCTGAAAGGCACAACGTGCAGGCTTCTTAACAAAGGGCGAGTTGGGCCCCACAGCATATTGCTTCAAGCTCTTTGCGAAGCTAAGAAACAACTCGCTATGCACACTGCTCTTACAGCCTACCGAGAACATCTCTTACAAAGGCCTGTGAAATGCAGTTTCTTTACAGGCCTGAACTGGCTGAAGTAGAACTTCTGCCGTGGGTGTGCCACATTGCCCTAGAGCTGAAAGGCACAACGTGCAGGCTTCTTAACAAAGGGCGAGTTGGGCCCCAGAGCATCTTGCTTCCAGCTCTTTGGGAAGCTAAGAAACAACTCGCTCTGCACAGTGCTCTTACAGCCTACCGGGAACATCTCTTACAAAGGCCTGTGAAACGCAGTTTCTTTGCAGGCCTGATCTGGCTGAAGTAGAACTTCTGCCCTGGGTGTGCCACATTGCCCTAGAGCTGAAAGGCACAACGTGCAGGCTTCTTAACAAAGGGCGAGTTGGGCCCCACAGCGTATTGCTTAAAGCTCTTTGCGAAGCTAAGAAACAACTCGCTATGCACACTGCTCTTACAGCCTACCGAGAACATCTCTTACAAAGGCCTGTGAAATGCAGTTTCTTTACAGGCCTGCTCTGGCTGAAGTAGAACTTCTGCCCTGGGTGTGCCACATTGCCCTAGAGCTGAAAGGCACAACGTGCAGGCTTCTTAACAAAGGGCGAGTTGGGCCCCAGAGCATCTTGCTTCCAGCTCTTTGGGAAGCTAAGAAAGAACTCGCTCTGCACAGTGCTCTTACAGCCTACCGGGAACATCTCTTACAAAGGCCTGTGAAACGCAGTTTCTTTGCAGGCCTGATCTGGCTGAAGTAGAACTTCTGCCCTGGGTGTGCCACATTGCCCTAGAGCTGAAAGGCACAACGTGCAGGCTTCTTACCAAAGGGCGAATTGGGCCCCAGAGCATCTTGCTTCCAGCTCTTTGGGAAGCTAAGAAACAACTTGCTCTGCACAGTGCTCTTACAGCCTACCGGGAATATCTCTTACAAAGGCCTGTGAAACGCAGTTTCTTTGCAGGCCTGCTCTGGCTGAAGTAGAACTTCTGAGCTGGGTGTGCCACATTGCCCTAGAGCTGAAAGGCACAACGTGCAGGCTTCTTAACAAAGGGCGAGTTGGGCCCCACAGCATATTGCTTCAAGCTCTTTGCGAAGCTAAGAAACAACTCGCTATGCACACTGCTCTTACAGCCTACCGGGAACATCTCTTACAAAGGCCTGTGAAACGCAGTTTCTTTGCAGGCCTGATCTGGCTGAAGTAGAACTTCTGCCCTGGGTGTGCCACATTGCCCTAGAGCTGAAAGGCACAACGTGCAGGCTTCTTAACAAAGGGCAAGTTGGGCCCCAGAGCATCTTGCTTCCAGCTCTTTGGGAAGCTAAGAAACAACTCGCTCTGCACAGTGCTGTTACAGCCTACAGGGAACATCTCTTACAGAGGCCTGTGAAACGCAGTTTCTTTGCAGGCCTGATCTGGCTGAAGTAGAACTTCTGCCCTGGGTGTGCCACATTGTCCTAGAGCTGAAAGGCACAACGTGCAGGCTTCTTAACAAAGGGCGAGTTGGGCCCCACAGCATATTGCTTCAAGCTCTTTGCGAAGCTAAGAAACAACTCGCTATGCACACTGCTATTACAGCCTACCGAGAACATCTCTTACAAAGGCCTGTGAAATGCAGTTTCTTTACAGGCCTGCTCTGGCTGAAGTAGAACTTCTGCCCTGGGTGTGCCACATTGCCCTAGAGCTGAAAGGCACAACGTGCAGGCTTCTTAACAAAGGGCGAGTTGGGCCCCAGAGCATCTTGCTTCCAGCTCTTTGGGAAGCTAAGAAAGAACTCGCTCTGCACAGTGCTCTTACAGCCTAGCGGGAACATCTCTTACAAAGGCCTGTGAAACGCAGTTTCTTTGCAGGCCTGCTCTGGCTGAAGTTGAACTTCTGAGCTGGGTGTGCCACTTTGCCCTAGAGCTGAAAGGCACAACGTGCAGGCGTCTTAACAAATGGCGAGTTGGGCCCCAGAGCATCTTGCTTCCAGCTCTTTGGGAAGCTAAGAAAGAACTCGCTCTGCACAGTGCTCTTACAGCCTACAGGGAACATCTCTTACAAAGGCCTGTGAAACACAGTTTCTTTGCAGGCCTGATCTGGCTGAAGTAGAATTTCTGCCCTGGGTGTGCCACATTGCCCTAGAGCTGAAAGGCACAATGTGCAGGCTTCTTACCAAAGGGCGAATTGGGCCCCAGAGCATCTTGCTTCCAGCTCTTTGGGAAGCTAAGAAACAACTTGCTCTGCACAGTGCTCTTACAGCCTACCGGGAATATCTCTTACAAAGGCCTGTGAAACGCAGTTTCTTTGCAGGCCTGATCTGGCTGAAGTAGAACTTCTGCCCTGGGTGTGCCACATTGCCCTAGAGCTGAAAGGCACAACGTGCAGGCTTCTTAACAAAGGGCAAGTTGGGCCCCAGAGCATCTTGCTTCCAGCTCTTTGGGAAGCTAAGAAACAACTCGCTCTGCACAGTGCTCTTACAGCCTACAGGGAACATCTCTTACAGAGGCCTGTGAAACGCAGTTTCTTTGAAGGCCTGATCTGGCTGAAGTAGAACTTCTGCCCTGGGTGTGCCACATTGCCCTAGAGCTGAAAGGCACAACGTGCAGGCTTCTTAAAAAAGGGCGAGTTGGGCCCCAGAGCATCTTGCTTCCAGCTCTTTGGGAAGCTAAGAAAGAACTCGCTCTGCACAGTGCTCTTACAGCCTACCGGGAACATCTCTTACAAAGGCCTGTGAAACGCAGTTTCTTTGCAGGCCTGCTCTGGCTGAAGTAGAACTTCTGAGCTGGGTGTGCCACTTTGCCCTAGAGCTGAAAGGCACAACGTGCAGGCTTCTTAACAAATGGCGAGTTGGGGCCCAGAGCATCTTGCTTCCAGCTCTTTGGGAAGCTAAGAAAGAACTCGCTCTGCACAGTGCTCTTACAGCCTACAGGGAACATCACTTACCAAGGCCTGTGAAACGCAGTTTCTTTGTAGGCCTGATCTGGCTGAAGTAGAACTTCTGCCCTGGGTGTGCCACATTGCCCTAGAGCTGAAAGGCACAACGTGCAGGCTTCTTAACAAAGGGAGAGTTGGGCCCCACAGCATATTGCTTCAAGCTCTTTGGGAAGCTAAGAAACAACTCGCTATGCACACTGCTCTTACAGGCTACCGAGAACATCTCTTACAAAGGCATGTGAAACGCAGTTTCTTTGCAGGCCTGATCTGGCTGAAGTATAACTTCTCCCGTGGGTGTGCCACATTGCCCTAGAGCTGAAAGGCACAACGTGCAGGCTTCTTAACAAAGGGCGAGTTGGGCCCCACAGCATATTGCTTCCAGCTCTTTGGGAAGCTAAGAAACAACTCGCTCTGCACAGTGCTCTTACAGCCTACCGGCAACATCTCTTACAGAGGCCTGTGAAACGCAGTTTCTTTGCAGGCCTGATCTGGATGAAGTAGAACTTCGGCCCGGGTGTGCCACATTGTCCTAGAGCTGAAAGGCACAACGTGCAGGCTTCTTAACAAAGGCCGAGTTGGGCCCCACAGCATATTGCTTCAAGCTCTTTGGGAAGCTAAGAAACAACTCGCTATGCACACTGCTCTTACAGGCTACCGAGAACATCTCTTCCAAAGGCCTGTGAAATGCAGTTTCTTTGCAGGCCTGATCTGGCTGAAGTAGAACTTCTGCCGTGGGTGTGCCACATTGCCCTAGAGCTGAAAGGCACAACGTGCAGGCTTCTTAACAAAGGGCGAGTTGGGCCCCAGAGCATCTTGCTTCCAGCTCTTTGGGAAGCTAAGAAACAACTCGCTCTGCACAGTGCTCTTACAGCCTACCGGCAACATCTCTTACAGAGGCCTGTGAAACGCAGTTTCTTTGCAGGCCTGATCTGGCTGAAGTAGAACTTCTGCCCTGGGTGTGCCACATTGTCCTAGAGCTGAAAGGCACAACGTGCAGGCTTCTTAACAAAGGGCGAGTTGGGCCCCACAGCAGATTGCTTAAAGCTCTTTGCGAAGCTAAGAAACAACTCGCTATGCACACTGCACTTACAGCCTACCGAGAACATCTCTTACAAAGGCCTGTGAAATGCAGTTTCTTTGCAGGCCTGATCTGGCTGAAGTAGAACTTCTGCCCTGGGTGTGCCACATTGCCCTAGAGCTGAAAGGCACAACGTGCAGGCTTCTTAACAAAGGGTGAGTTGGGCCCCAGAGCATCTTGCTTCCAGCTCTTTGGGAAGCTAAGAAACAACTCGCTCTGCACAGTGCTCTTACAGCCTACCGGGAACATCTCTTAAAAAGGCCTGTGAAACGCACTTTCTTTGCAGGCCTGATCTGGCTGAAGTAGAACTTCTGCCGTGGGTGTGCCACATTGCCCTAGAGCTGAAAGGCACAACGTGCAGGCTTCTTAACAAAGGGAGAGTTGGGCCCCACAGCATATTGCTTCAAGCTCTTTGGGAAGCTAAGAAACAACTCGCTATGCACACTGCTCTTACAGGCTACCGAGAACATCTCTTACAAAGGCCTGTGAAATGCAGTTTCTTTGCAGGCCTGATCTGGCTGAAGTATAACTTCTGCCGTGGGTGTGCCACATTGCCCTAGAGCTGAAAGGCACAACGTGCAGGCTTCTTAACAAAGGGTGAGTTGGGCCCCACAGCATATTGCTTCCAGCTCTTTGGGAAGCTAAGAAACAACTCGCTCTGCACAGTGCTCTTACAGCCTACCGGCAACATCTCTTACAGAGGCCTGTGAAACGCAGTTTCTTTGCAGGCCTGATCTGGCTGAAGTAGAACTTCGGCCCTGGGTGTGCCACATTGTCCTAGAGCTGAAAGGCACAACGTGCAGGCTTCTTAACAAAGGGCGAGTTGGGCCCCACAGCATATTGCTTCAAGCTCTTTGGGAAGCTAAGAAACAACTCGCTATGCACACTGCTCTTACAGGCTACCGAGAACATCTCTTACAAAGGCCTGTGAAATGCAGTTTCTTTGCAGGCCTGATCTGGCTGAAGTAGAACTTCTGCCGTGGGTGTGCCACATTGCCCTAGAGCTGAAAGGCACAAAGTGCAGGCTTCTTAACAAAGGGCGAGTTGGGCCCCAGAGCATCTTGCTTCCAGCTCTTTGGGAAGCTAAGAAACAACTCGCTCTGCACAGTGCTCTTACAGCCTACCGGCAACATCTCTTACAGAGGCCTGTGAAACGCAGTTTCTTTGCAGGCCTGATCTGGCTGAAGTAGAACTTCTGCCCTGGGTGTGCCACATTGTCCTAGAGCTGAAAGGCACAACGTGCAGGCTTCTTAACAAAGGGCGAGTTGGGCCCCACAGCAGATTGCTTAAAGCTCTTTGCGAAGCTAAGAAACAACTCGCTATGCACACTGCTCTTACAGCCTACCGAGAACATCTCTTACAAAGGCCTGTGAAATGCAGTTTCTTTACAGGCCTGAACTGGCTGAAGTAGAACTTCTTCCCTGGGTGTGCCACATTGCCCTAGAGCTGAAAGGCACAACGTGCAGGCTTCTTAACAAAGGGCGAGTTGGGCCCCAGAGCATCTTGCTTCCAGCTCTTTGGGAAGCTAAGAAACAACTCGCTCTGCACAGTGCTCTTACAGCCTACCGGGAACATCTCTTACAAAGGCCTGTGAAACGCACTTTCTTTGCAGGCCTGATCTGGCTGAAGTAGAACTTCTGCCCTGGGTGTGCCACATTGCCCTAGAGCTGAAAGGCACAACGTGCAGGCTTCTTAACAAAGGGAGAGTTGGGCCCCACAGCATATTGCTTCAAGCTCTTTGGGAAGCTAAGAAACAACTCGCTATGCACACTGCTCTTACAGGCTACCAAGAACATCTCTTACAAAGGCCTGTGAAATGCAGTTTATTTGCAGGCCTGATCTGGCTGAAGTATAACTTCTGCCGTGGGTGTGCCACATTGCCCTAGAGCTAAAAGGCACAACGTGCAGGCTTCTTAACAAAGGGCGAGTTGGGCCCCACAGCATATTGCTTCCAGCTCTTTGGGAAGCTAAGAAACAACTCGCTCTGCACAGTGCTCTTACAGCCTACCGGCAACATCTCTTACAGAGGCCTGTGAAACGTAGTTTCTTTGCAGGCCTGATCTGGCTGAAGTAGAACTTCGGCCCTGGGTGTGCCACATTGTCCTAGAGCTGAAAGGCACAACGTGCAGGCTTCTTAACAAAGGGCGAGTTGGGCCCCACAGCATATTGCTTCAAGCTCTTTGGGAAGCTAAGAAACAACTCGCTATGCACACTGCTCTTACAGGCTACCGAGAACATCTCTTACAAAGGCCTGTGAAATGCAGTTTCTTTGCAGGCCTGATCTGGCTGAAGTAGAACTTCTGCTCTGGGTGTGCCACATTGCCCTAGAGCTGAAAGGCACAACGTGCAGGCTTCTTAACAAAGGGCGAGTTGGGCCCCAGAGCATCTTGCTTCCAGCTCTTTGGGAAGCTAAGAAACAACTCGCTCTGCACAGTGCTCTTACAGCCTACCGGCAACATCTCTTACAGAGGCCTGTGAAACGCAGTTTCTTTGCAGGCCTGATCTGGCTGAAGTAGAACTTCTGCCCTGGGTGTGCCACATTGTCCTAGAGCTGAAAGGCACAACGTGCAGGCTTCTTAACAAAGGGTGAGTTGGGCCCCACAGCAGATTGCTTAAAGCTCTTTGCGAAGCTAAGAAACAACTCGCTATGCACACTGCTCTTACAGCCTACCGAGAACATCTCTTACAAAGGCCTGTGAAATGCAGTTTCTTTACAGGCCTGATCTGGCTGAAGTAGAACTTCTGCCCTGGGTGTGCCACATTGCCCTAGAGCTGAAAGGCACAACGTGCAGGCTTCTTAACAAAGGGCGAGTTGGGCCCCAGAGCATCTTGCTTCCAGCTCTTTGGGAAGCTAAGAAACAACTCGCTCTGCACAGTGCTCTTACAGCCTACCGGGAACATCTCTTACAAAGGCCTGTGAAACGCACTTTCTTTGCAGGCCTGATCTGGCTGAAGTAGAACTTCTGCCCTGGGTGTGCCACATTGCCCTAGAGCTGAAAGGCACAACGTGCAGGCTTCTTAACAAAGGGAGAGTTGGGCCCCACAGCATATTGCTTCAAGCTCTTTGGGAAGCTAAGAAACAACTCGCTATGCACACTGCTCTTACAGGCTACCGAGAACATCTCTTACAAAGGCTTGTGAAATGCAGTTTCTTTGCAGGCCTGATCTGGCTGAAGTATAACTTCTGCCGTGGGTGTGCCACATTGCCCTAGAGCTAAAAGGCACAACGTGCAGGCTTCTTAACAAAGGGCGAGTTGGGCCCCACAGCATATTGCTTCCAGCTCTTTGGGAAGCTAAGAAACAACTCGCTCTGCACAGTGCTCTTACAGCCTACCGGCAACATCTCTTACAGAGGCCTGTGAAACGCAGTTTCTTTGCAGGCCTGATCTGGCTGAAGTAGAACTTCGGCCCTGGGTGTGCCACATTGTCCTAGAGCTGAAAGGCACAACGTGCAGGCTTCTTAACAAAGGGCGAGTTGGGCCCCACAGCATATTGCTTCAAGCTCTTTGGGTAGCTAAGAAACAACTCGCTATGCACACTGCTCTTACAGGCTACCGAGAACATCTCTTACAAAGGCCTGTGAAATGCAGTTTCTTTGCAGGCCTGATCTGGCTGAAGTAGAACTTCTGCCGTGGGTGTGCCACATTGCCCTAGAGCTGAAAGGCACAACGTGCAGGCTTCTTAACAAAGGGCGAGTTGGGCCCCACAGCATCTTGCTTCCAGCTCTTTGGGAAGCTAAGAAACAACTCGCTCTGCACAGTGCTCTTACAGCCTACCGGCAACATCACTTACAGAGGCCTGTGAAACGCAGTTTCTTTGCAGGCCTGATCTGGCTGAAGTAGAACTTCTGCCCTGGGTGTGCCACATTGTCCTAGAGCTGAAAGGCACAACGTGCAGGCTTCTTAACAAAGGGCGAGTTGGGCCCCACAGCAGATTGCTTAAAGCTCTTTGCGAAGCTAAGAAACAACTCGCTATGCACACTGCTCTTACAGCCTACCGAGAACATCTCTTACAAAGGCCTGTGAAATGCAGTTTCTTTACAGGCCTGAACTGGCTGAAGTAGAACTTCTTCCCTGGGTGTGCCACATTGCCCTAGAGCTGAAAGGCACAACGTGCAGGCTTCTTAACAAAGGGCGAGTTGGGCCCCAGAGCATCTTGCTTCCAGCTCTTTGGGAAGCTAAGAAACAACTCGCTCTGCACAGTGCTCTTACAGCCTACCGGGAACATCTCTTACAAAGGCCTGTGAAACGCACTTTCTTTGCAGGCCTGATCTGGCTGAAGTAGAACTTCTGCCCTGGGTGTGCCACATTGCCCTAGAGCTGAAAGGCACAACGTGCAGGCTTCTTAACAAAGGGAGAGTTGGGCCCCACAGCATATTGCTTCAAGCTCTTTGGGAAGCTAAGAAACAACTCGCTATGCACACTGCTCTTACAGGCTACCAAGAACATCTCTTACAAAGGCCTGTGAAATGCAGTTTATTTGCAGGCCTGATCTGGCTGAAGTATAACTTCTGCCGTGGGTGTGCCACATTGCCCTAGAGCTAAAAGGCACAACGTGCAGGCTTCTTAACAAAGGGCGAGTTGGGCCCCACAGCATATTGCTTCCAGCTCTTTGGGAAGCTAAGAAACAACTCGCTCTGCACAGTGCTCTTACAGCCTACCGGCAACATCTCTTACAGAGGCCTGTGAAACGTAGTTTCTTTGCAGGCCTGATCTGGCTGAAGTAGAACTTCGGCCCTGGGTGTGCCACATTGTCCTAGAGCTGAAAGGCACAACGTGCAGGCTTCTTAACAAAGGGCGAGTTGGGCCCCACAGCATATTGCTTCAAGCTCTTTGGGAAGCTAAGAAACAACTCGCTATGCACACTGCTCTTACAGGCTACCGAGAACATCTCTTCCAAAGGCCTGTGAAATGCAGTTTCTTTGCAGGCCTGATCTGGCTGAAGTAGAACTTCTGCCGTGGGTGTGCCACATTGCCCTAGAGCTGAAAGGCACAACGTGCAGGCTTCTTAACAAAGGGCGAGTTGGGCCCCAGAGCATCTTGCTTCCAGCTCTTTGGGAAGCTAAGAAACAACTCGCTCTGCACAGTGCTCTTACAGCCTACCGGCAACATCTCTTACAGAGGCCTGTGAAACGCAGTTTCTTTGCAGGCCTGATCTGGCTGAAGTAGAACTTCTGCCCTGGGTGTGCCACATTGTCCTAGAGCTGAAAGGCACAACGTGCAGGCTTCTTAACAAAGGGTGAGTTGGGCCCCACAGCAGATTGCTTAAAGCTCTTTGCGAAGCTAAGAAACAACTCGCTATGCACACTGCTCTTACAGCCTACCGAGAACATCTCTTACAAAGGCCTGTGAAATGCAGTTTCTTTACAGGCCTGATCTGGCTGAAGTAGAACTTCTGCCCTGGGTGTGCCACATTGCCCTAGAGCTGAAAGGCACAACGTGCAGGCTTCTTAACAAAGGGCGAGTTGGGCCCCAGAGCATCTTGCTTCCAGCTCTTTGGGAAGCTAAGAAACAACTCGCTCTGCACAGTGCTCTTACAGCCTACCGGGAACATCTCTTACAAAGGCCTGTGAAACGCACTTTCTTTGCAGGCCTGATCTGGCTGAAGTAGAACTTCTGCCCTGGGTGTGCCACATTGCCCTAGAGCTGAAAGGCACAACGTGCAGGCTTCTTAACAAAGGGAGAGTTGGGCCCCACAGCATATTGCTTCAAGCTCTTTGGGAAGCTAAGAAACAACTCGCTATGCACACTGCTCTTACAGGCTACCGAGAACATCTCTTACAAAGGCTTGTGAAATGCAGTTTCTTTGCAGGCCTGATCTGGCTGAAGTAGAACTTCTGCCGTGGGTGTGCCACATTGCCCTAGAGCTAAAAGGCACAACGTGCAGGCTTCTTAACAAAGGGCGAGTTGGGCCCCACAGCATATTGCTTCCAGCTCTTTGGGAAGCTAAGAAACAACTCGCTCTGCACAGTGCTCTTACAGCCTACCGGCAACATCTCTTACAGAGGCCTGTGAAACGCAGTTTCTTTGCAGGCCTGATCTGGCTGAAGTAGAACTTCGGCCCTGGGTGTGCCACATTGTCCTAGAGCTGAAAGGCACAACGTGCAGGCTTCTTAACAAAGGGCGAGTTGGGCCCCACAGCATATTGCTTGAAGCTCTTTGGGTAGCTAAGAAACAACTCGCTATGCACACTGCTCTTACAGGCTACCGAGAACATCTCTTACAAAGGCCTGTGAAATGCAGTTTCTTTGCAGGCCTGATCTGGCTGAAGTAGAATTTCTGCCCTGGGTGTGCCACATTGCCCTAGAGCTGAAAGGCACAACGTGCAGGCTTCTTAACAAAGGGCGAGTTGGGCCAGACAGCATCTTGCTTCCAGCTCTTTGGGAAGGTAAGAAACAACTCGCTCTGCACAGTGCTCTTACAGCCTACCGGGAACATCTCTTACAAACGCCTGTGAAACGCAGTTTCTTTGCAGGCCTGATCTGGCTGAAGTAGAACTTCTGCCCTGGGTGTGCCACATTTCCCTAGAGCTGAAAGGCACAACGTGCAGGCTTCTTAGCAAAGGGCGAGTTGGGCCCCAGAGCATCTTGCTTCCAGCTCTTTGGGAAGCTAAGAAACAACTCGCTCTGCACACTGCTCTTCCAGCCTACTGGGAACATCTCTTGCAAAGGCCTGTGAAACACAGTTTCTTTGCAGGCCTGATCTTGCTGAAGTAGAACTTCTGCCCTGGGTGTGCCACATTGCCCTAGATCTGAAAGGCACAACGTGCAGGCTTCTTAACAAAGGGCGATTTGGGCCCCAGAGCATCTTGCTTCCAGCTCTTTGGGAAGATAAGAAACAACTCGCTATGCACACTGCTCTTACAGGCTACCGAGAACATCTCTTCCAAAGGCCTGTGAAATGCAGTTTCTTTGCAGGCCTGATCTGGCTGAAGTAGAACTTCTGCCGTGGGTGTGCCACATTGCCCTAGAGCTGAAAGGCACAACGTGCAGGCTTCTTAACAAAGGGCGAGTTGGGCCCCAGGGCATCTTGCTTCCAGCTCTTTGGGAAGCTAAGAAACAACTCGCTCTGCACAGTGCTCTTACAGCCTACCGGCAACATCTCTTACAGAGGCCTGTGAAACGCAGTTTCTTTGCAGGCCTGATCTGGCTGAAGTAGAACTTCTGCCCTGGGTGTGCCACATTGTCCTAGAGCTGAAAGGCACAACGTGCAGGCTTCTTAACAAAGGGCGAGTTGGGCCCCACAGCAGATTGCTTAAAGCTCTTTGCGAAGCTAAGAAACAACTCGCTATGCACACTGCTCTTACAGCCTACCGGGAACATCTCTTACAAAGGCCTGTGAAACGCACTTTCTTTGCAGGACTGATCTGGCTGAAGTAGAACTTCTGCCCTGGGTGTGCCACATTGCCCTAGAGCTGAAAGGCACAACGTGCAGGCTTCTTAACAAAGGGCGAGTTGGGCCCCACAGCATCTTGCTTCCAGCTCTTTGGGAAGCTAAGAAACAACTCGCTCTGCACAGTGCTCTTACAGCCTACTGGGAACATCTCTTACAAAGGCCTGTGAAACGCAGTTTCTTTGCAGGCCTGCTCTGGCTGAAGTAGAACTTCTGAGCTGGATGTGCCACTTTGCCCTAGAGCTGAAAGGCACAACGTGCAGGCTTCTTAACAAAGGGCGAGTTGGGCCCCAGAGCATCTTGCTTCCAGCTCTTTGCGAAGCTAAGAAACAACTCGCTCAGCACAGTGCTCTTACAGCCTACCGGGAACATCTCTTACAAAGGCCTGTGAAACACAGTTTCTTTGCAGGCCTGATCTGGCTGAAGTAGAATTTCTGCCCTGGGTGTGCCACATTGCCCTAGAGCTGAAAGGCACAACGTGCAGGCTTCTTAACAAAGGGCGAGTTGGGCCCCACAGCATCTTGCTTCCAGCTCTTTGGGAAGCTGAGAAACAACTCGCTCTGCACAGTGCTCTTACAGCCTACCGGGAACATCTCTTACAAAGGCCTGTGAAACGCAGTTTCTTTGCAGGCCTGATCTGGCTGAAGTAGAACTTCTGCCCTGGGTGTGCCACATTGCCCTAGAGCTGAAAGGCACAACGTGCAGGCTTCTTACCAAAGGGCGAATTGGGCCCGAGAGCATCTTGCTTCCAGCACTTTGGGAAGCTAAGAAACAACTCGCTCTGCACAGTGCTCTTACAGCCTACCGGGAACATCTCTTACAAAGGCCTGTGAAACGCAGTTTCTTTGCAGGCCTGATCTGGCTGAAGTAGAACTTCTGCCCTGCGTGTGCCACATTGCCCTAGAGCTGAAAGGCACAACGTGCAGGCTTCTTAACAAAGGGCGAGTTGGGCCCCACAGCACATTGCTTCAAGCTCTTTGGGAAGCTAAGAAACAACTCGCTATGCACACTGCTCTTACAGCCTACCGAGAACATCTCTTACAAAGGCCTGTGAAATGCAGTTCTTTGCAGGCCTGATCTGGCTGAAGTAGAACTTCTGCCCTGGGTGTGCCACATTGCCCTAGAGCTGAAAGGCACAGCTTGCAGGCTTGTTAACAAAGGGCGAGTTGGGCCCCACAGCATCTTGCTTCCAGCTCTTTGGGAAGCTAAGAAACAACTCGCTCTGCACAGTGCTCTTACAGCCTACCGGCAACATCTCTTACAGAGGCCTGTGAAACGCAGTTTCTTTGCAGGCCTGATCTGGCTGAAGTAGAACTTCTGCCCTGGGTGTGCCACATTGCCCTAGAGCTGAAAGGCACAACGTGCAGGCTTCTTAACAAAGGGCGAGTTGGGCCCCAGAGCATCTTGCTTCCAGCTCTTTTGGAAGCTAAGAAACAACTCGCTCTGCACAGTGCTCTTACAGCCTACCGGGAACATCTCTTACAAAGGCATGGGAAACGCAGTTTCTTTGCAGGCCTGATCTGGCTGAAGTAGAACTTCTGAGATGGGTGTGCCACTTTGCCCTAGAGCTGAAAGGCACAACGTGCAGGCTTCTTAACAAAGGGCGAGTTGGGCCCCAGAGCATCTTGCTTCCAGCTCTTTGGGAAGCTAAGAAACAACTCGCTCTGCACAGTGCTCTTACTGCCTACCGGGAACATCTCTTACAAAGGCCTGTGAAAGACAGTTTCTTTGCATGCCTGATCTGGCTGAAGTAGAATTTCTGCCTTGGGTGTGCCACATTGCCCTAGAGCTGAAAGGCACAACGTGCAGGCTTCTTAACAAAGGGCGAGTTGGGCCCCAGAGCATCTTGCTTCCAGCTCTTTGGGAAGCTAAGAAACAACTCGCTCTGCACACTGCTCTTCCAGCCTACCGGGAACATCTCTTGCAAAGGCCTGTGAAACACAGTTTCTTTGCAGGCCTGATCTGGCTGAAGTAGAACTTCTGCCCTGGGTGTGCCACATTGCCCTAGAGCTGAAAGGCACAACGTGCAGGCTTCTTAACAAAGGGCGAGTTGGGCCCCAGAGCATCTTGCTTCCAGCTCTTTGGGAAGCTAAGAAACAACTCGCTCTGCACAGTGCTCTCACAGCCTACCGGGAACATCTCTTACAAAGGCCTGTGGAACGCAGTTTCTTTGCAGGCCTGCTCTGGCTGAAGTAGAACTTCTGAGCTGGATGTGCCACTTTGCCCTAGAGCTGAAAGGCACAACGTGCAGGCTTCTTAACAAAGGGCGAGTTGGGCCCCAGAGCATCTTGCTTCCAGCTCTTTGGGAAGATAAGAAACAACTCGCTATGCACACTGCTCTTACAGGCTACCGAGAACATCTCTTCCAAAGGCCTGTGAAATGCAGTTTCTTTGCAGGCCTGATCTGGCTGAAGTAGAACTTCTGCCGTGGGTGTGCCACATTGCCCTAGAGCTGAAAGGCACAACGTGCAGGCTTCTTAACAAAGGGCGAGTTGGGCCCCAGGGCATCTTGCTTCCAGCTCTTTGGGAAGCTAAGAAACAACTCGCTCTGCACAGTGCTCTTACAGCCTACCGGCAACATCTCTTACAGAGGCCTGTGAAACGCAGTTTCTTTGCAGGCCTGATCTGGCTGAAGTAGAACTTCTGCCCTGGGTGTGCCACATTGTCCTAGAGCTGAAAGGCACAACGTGCAGGCTTCTTAACAAAGGGCGAGTTGGGCCCCACAGCAGATTGCTTAAAGCTCTTTGCGAAGCTAAGAAACAACTCGCTATGCACACTGCTCTTACAGCCTACCGGGAACATCTCTTACAAAGGCCTGTGAAACGCACTTTCTTTGCAGGACTGATCTGCCTGAAGTAGAACTTCTGCCCTGGGTGTGCCACATTGCCCTAGAGCTGAAAGGCACAACGTGCAGGCTTCTTAACAAAGGGCGAGTTGGGCCCCACAGCATCTTGCTTCCAGCTCTTTGGGAAGCTAAGAAACAACTCGCTCTGCACAGTGCTCTTACAGCCTACTGGGAACATCTCTTACAAAGGCCTGTGAAACGCAGTTTCTTTGCAGGCCTGCTCTGGCTGAAGTAGAACTTCTGAGCTGGATGTGCCACTTTGCCCTAGAGCTGAAAGGCACAACGTGCAGGCTTCTTAACAAAGGGCGAGTTGGGCCCCAGAGCATCTTGCTTCCAGCTCTTTGCGAAGCTAAGAAACAACTCGCTCAGCACAGTGCTCTTACAGCCTACCGGGAACATCTCTTACAAAGGCCTGTGAAACACAGTTTCTTTGCAGGCCTGATCTGGCTGAAGTAGAATTTCTGCCCTGGGTGTGCCACATTGCCCTAGAGCTGAAAGGCACAACGTGCAGGCTTCTTAACAAAGGGCGAGTTGGGCCCCACAGCATCTTGCTTCCAGCTCTTTGGGAAGCTGAGAAACAACTCGCTCTGCACAGTGCTCTTACAGCCTACCGGGAACATCTCTTACAAAGGCCTGTGAAACGCAGTTTCTTTGCAGGCCTGATCTGGCTGAAGTAGAACTTCTGCCCTGGGTGTGCCACATTGCCCTAGAGCTGAAAGGCACAACGTGCAGGCTTCTTACCAAAGGGCGAATTGGGCCCGAGAGCATCTTGCTTCCAGCACTTTGGGAAGCTAAGAAACAACTCGCTCTGCACAGTGCTCTTACAGCCTACCGGGAACATCTCTTACAAAGGCCTGTGAAACGCAGTTTCTTTGCAGGCCTGATCTGGCTGAAGTAGAACTTCTGCCCTGCGTGTGCCACATTGCCCTAGAGCTGAAAGGCACAACGTGCAGGCTTCTTAACAAAGGGCGAGTTGGGCCCCACAGCACATTGCTTCAAGCTCTTTGGGAAGCTAAGAAACAACTCGCTATGCACACTGCTCTTACAGCCTACCGAGAACATCTCTTACAAAGGCCTGTGAAATGCAGTTCTTTGCAGGCCTGATCTGGCTGAAGTAGAACTTCTGCCCTGGGTGTGCCACATTGCCCTAGAGCTGAAAGGCACAGCTTGCAGGCTTGTTAACAAAGGGCGAGTTGGGCCCCACAGCATCTTGCTTCCAGCTCTTTGGGAAGCTAAGAAACAACTCGCTCTGCACAGTGCTCTTACAGCCTACCGGCAACATCTCTTACAGAGGCCTGTGAAACGCAGTTTCTTTGCAGGCCTGATCTGGCTGAAGTAGAACTTCTGCCCTGGGTGTGCCACATTGCCCTAGAGCTGAAAGGCACAACGTGCAGGCTTCTTAACAAAGGGCGAGTTGGGCCCCAGAGCATCTTGCTTCCAGCTCTTTTGGAAGCTAAGAAACAACTCGCTCTGCACAGTGCTCTTACAGCCTACCGGGAACATCTCTTACAAAGGCATGGGAAACGCAGTTTCTTTGCAGGCCTGATCTGGCTGAAGTAGAACTTCTGAGATGGGTGTGCCACTTTGCCCTAGAGCTGAAAGGCACAACGTGCAGGCTTCTTAACAAAGGGCGAGTTGGGCCCCAGAGCATCTTGCTTCCAGCTCTTTGGGAAGCTAAGAAACAACTCGCTCTGCACAGTGCTCTTACTGCCTACCGGGAACATCTCTTACAAAGGCCTGTGAAAGACAGTTTCTTTGCATGCCTGATCTGGCTGAAGTAGAATTTCTGCCTTGGGTGTGCCACATTGCCCTAGAGCTGAAAGGCACAACGTGCAGGCTTCTTAACAAAGGGCGAGTTGGGCCCCAGAGCATCTTGCTTCCAGCTCTTTGGGAAGCTAAGAAACAACTCGCTCTGCACACTGCTCTTCCAGCCTACCGGGAACATCTCTTGCAAAGGCCTGTGAAACACAGTTTCTTTGCAGGCCTGATCTGGCTGAAGTAGAACTTCTGCCCTGGGTGTGCCACATTGCCCTAGAGCTGAAAGGCACAACGTGCAGGCTTCTTAACAAAGGGCGAGTTGGGCCCCAGAGCATCTTGCTTCCAGCTCTTTGGGAAGCTAAGAAACAACTCGCTCTGCACAGTGCTCTCACAGCCTACCGGGAACATCTCTTACAAAGGCCTGTGGAACGCAGTTTCTTTGCAGGCCTGCTCTGGCTGAAGTAGAACTTCTGAGCTGGATGTGCCACTTTGCCCTAGAGCTGAAAGGCACAACGTGCAGGCTTCTTAACAAAGGGCGAGTTGGGCCCCAGAGCATCTTGCTTCCAGCTCTTTGCGAAGCTAAGAAACAACTCGCTCAGCACAGTGCTCTTACAGCCTACCGGGAACATCTCTTACAAAGGCCTGTGAAACACAGTTTCTTTGCAGGCCTGATCTGGCTGAAGTAGAATTTCTGCCCTGGGTGTGCCACATTGCCCTAGAGCTGAAAGGCACAACGTGCAGGCTTCTTAACAAAGGGCGAGTTGGGCCCCACAGCATCTTGCTTCCAGCTCTTTGGGAAGCTGAGAAACAACTCGCTCTGCACAGTGCTCTTACAGCCTACCGGGAACATCTCTTACAAAGGCCTGTGAAACGCAGTTTCTTTGCAGGCCTGATCTGGCTGAAGTAGAACTTCTGCCCTGGGTGTGCCACATTGCAGTAGAGCTGAAAGGCACAACGTGCAGGCTTCTTACCAAAGGGCGAATTGGGCCCGAGAGCATCTTGCTTCCAGCACTTTGGGAAGCTAAGAAACAACTCGCTCGGCACAGTGCTCTTACAGCCTACCGGGAACATCTCTTACAAAGGCCTGTGAAACGCAGTTTCTTTGCAGGCCTGATCTGGCTGAAGTAGAACTTCTGCCCTGGGTGTGCCACATTGCCCTAGAGCTGAAAGGCACAACGTGCAGGCTTCTTAACAAAGGGCGAGTTGGGCCCCACAGCATCTTGCTTCCAGCTCTTTGGGAAGCTGAGAAACAACTCGCTCTGCACAGTGCTCTTACAGCCTACCGGGAACATCTCTTACAAAGGCCTGTGAAACGCAGTTTCTTTGCAGGCCTGATCTGGCTGAAGTAGAACTTCTGCCCTGGGTGTGCCACATTGCAGTAGAGCTGAAAGGCACAACGTGCAGGCTTCTTACCAAAGGGCGAATTGGGCCCGAGAGCATCTTGCTTCCAGCACTTTGGGAAGCTAAGAAACAACTCGCTCTGCACAGTGCTCTTACAGCCTACCGGGAACATCTCTTACAAAGGCCTGTGAAACGCAGTTTCTTTGCAGGCCTGCTCTGGCTGAAGTAGAACTTCTGAGCTGGGTGTGCCACATTGCCCTAGAGCTGAAAGGCACAACGTGCAGGCTTCTTAACAAAGGGCGAGTTGGGCCCCACAGCATCTTGCTTCCAGCTCTTTGGGAAGCTGAGAAACATCTCGCTCTGCACAGTGCTCTTACAGCCTACCGGCAACATCTCTTACAAAGGCCTGTGAAACGCAGTTTCTTTGCAGGCCTGATCTGGCTGAAGTAGAACTTCTGCCCTGGGTGTGCCACATTGCCCTAGAGCTGAAAGGCACAACGTGCAGGCTTCTTAACAAAGGGCGAGTTGGGCCCCAGAGCATCTTGCTTCCAGCTCTTTGGGAAGCTAAGAAACAACTCGCTCTGCACAGTGCTCTTACAGCCTACCGGGAACATCTCTTACAAAGGCATGGGAAACGCAGTTTCTTTGCAGGCCTGATCTGGCTGAAGTAGAACTTCTGAGATGGGTGTGCCACTTTGCCCTAGAGCTGAAAGGCACAACGTGCAGGCTTCTTAACAAAGGGCGAGTTGGGCCCCAGAGCATCTTGCTTCCAGCTCTTTGGGAAGCTAAGAAACAACTCGCTCTGCACAGTGATCTTACTGCCTACCGGGAATATCTCTTACAAAGGCCTGTGAACACAGTTTCTTTGCATGCCTGATCTGACTGAAGTAGAATTTCTGCCCTGGGTGTGCCACATTGCCCTAGAGCTGAAAGGCACAACGTGCAGGCTTCTTAACAAAGGGCGAGTTGGGCCCCAGAGCATCTTGCTTCCAGCTCTTTGGGAAGCTAAGAAACAACTCGCTCTGCACAGTGCTCTTACTGCCTACCGGGAACATCTCTTGCAAAGGCCTGTGAAACACAGTTTCTTTGCAGGCCTGATCTGGCTGAAGTAGAACTTCTGCCCTGGGTGTGCCACATTGCCCTAGAGCTGAAAGGCACAACGTGCAGGCTTCTTAACAAAGGGCGAGTTGGGCCCCAGAGCATCTTGCTTCCAGCTCTTTGGGAAGCTAAGAAACAACTCGCTCTGCACAGTGCTCTGACAGCCTACTGGGAACATCTCTTACAAAGGCCTGTGAAACGCAGTTTCTTTGCAGGCCTGCTCTGGCTGAAGTAGAACTTCTGAGCTGGATGTGCCACTTTGCCCTAGAGCTGAAAGGCACAACGTGCAGGCTTCTTAACAAAGGGCGAGTTGGGCCCCAGAGCATCTTGCTTCCAGCTCTTTGCGAAGCTAAGAAACAACTGGCTCAGCACAGTGCTCTTACAGCCTACCGGGAACATCTCTTACAAAGGCCTGTGAAACACAGTTTCTTTGCAGGCCTGATCTGGCTGAAGTAGAATTTCTGCCCTGGGTGTGCCACATTGCCCTAGAGCTGAAAGGGACAACGTGCAGGCTTCTTAACAAAGGGCGAGTTGGGCCCCACAGCATCTTGCTTCCAGCTCTTTGGGAAGCTGAGAAACAACTCGCTCTGCACAGTGCTCTTACAGCCTACCGGGAACATCTCTTACAAAGGCCTGTGAAACGCAGTTTCTTTGCAGGCCTGATCTGGCTGAAGTAGAACTTCTGCCCTGGGTGTGCCACATTGCAGTAGAGCTGAAAGGCACAACGTGCAGGCTTCTTACCAATGGGCGAATTGGGCCCGAGAGCATCTTGCTTCCAGCACTTTGGGAAGCTAAGAAACAACTCGCTCGGCACAGTGCTCTTACAGCCTACCGGGAACATCTCTTACAAAGGCCTGTGAAACGCAGTTTCTTTGCAGGTCTGATCTGGCTGAAGTAGAACTTCTGCCGTGGGTGTGCCACATTGCCCTAGAGCTGAAAGGCACAACGTGCAGGCTTCTTAACAAAGGGCGAGTTGGGCCCCACAGAATCTTGCTTCCAGCTCTTTGGGAAGCTGAGAAACAACTCGCTCTGCACAGTGCTCTTACAGCCTACCGGGAACATCTCTTACAAAGGCCTGTGAAACGCAGTTTCTTTGCAGGCCTGATCTGGCTGAAGTAGAACTTCTGCCCTGGGTGTGCCACATTGCAGTAGAGCTGAAAGGCACAACGTGCAGGCTTCTTACCAAAGGGCGAATTGGGCCCGAGAGCATCTTGCTTCCAGCACTTTGGGAAGCTAAGAAACAACTCGCTCTGCAGAGTGCTCTTACAGCCTACCGGGAACATCTCTTACAAAGGCATGGGAAACGCAGTTTCTTTGCAGGCCTGATCTGGCTGAAGTAGAACTTCTGAGATTGGTGTGCCACTTTGCCCTAGAGCTGAAAGGCACAACGTGCAGGCTTCTTAACAAAGGGCGAGTTGGGCCCCAGAGCATCTTGCTTCCAGCTCTTTGGGAAGCTGAGAAACAACTCGCTCTGCACAGTGCTCTTACTGCCTACCGGGAACATCTCTTACAAAGGCCTGTGAAACACAGTTTCTTTGCATGCCTGATCTGGCTGAAGTAGAATTTCTGCCCTGGGTGTGCCACATTGCCCTAGAGCTGAAAGGCACAACGTGCAGGCTTCTTAACAAAGGGCGAGTTGGGCCCCAGAGCATCTTGCTTCCAGCTCTTTGGGAAGCTAAGAAACAACTCGCTCTGCACAGTGCTCTTACTGCCTACCGGGAACATCTCTTGCAAAGGCCTGTGAAACACAGTTTCTTTGCAGGCCTGATCTGGCTGAAGTAGAACTTCTGCCCTGGGTGTGCCACATTGCCCTAGAGCTGAAAGGCACAACGTGCAGGCTTCTTAACAAAGGGCGAGTTGGGCCCCAGAGCATCTTGCTTCCAGCTCTTTGGGAAGCTAAGAAACAACTCGCTCTGCACAGTGCTCTGACAGCCTACTGGGAACATCTCTTACAAAGGCCTGTGAAACGCAGTTTCTTTGCAGGCCTGCTCTGGCTGAAGAAGAACTTCTGAGCTGGATGTGCCACTTTGCCCTAGAGCTGAAAGGCACAACGTGCAGGCTTCTTAACAAAGGGCGAGTTGGGCCCCAGAGCATCTTGCTTCCAGCTCTTTGCGAAGCTAAGAAACAACTCGCTCAGCACAGTGCTCTTACAGCCTACCGGGAACATCTCTTACAAAGGCCTGTGAAACACAGTTTCTTTGCAGGCCTGATCTGGCTGAAGTAGAATTTCTGCCCTGGGTGTGCCACATTGCCCTAGAGCTGAAAGGGACAACGTGCAGGCTTCTTAACAAAGGGCGAGTTGGGCCCCACAGCATCTTGCTTCCAGCTCTTTGGGAAGCTGAGAAACAACTCGCTCTGCACAGTGCTCTTACAGCCTACCGGGAACATCTCTTACAAAGGCCTGTGAAACGCAGTTTCTTTGCAGGCCTGATCTGGCTGAAGTAGAACTTCTGCCCTGGGTGTGCCACATTGCAGTAGAGCTGAAAGGCACAACGTGCAGGCTTCTTACCAAAGGGCGAATTGGGCCCGAGAGCATCTTGCTTCCAGCACTTTGGGAAGCTAAGAAACAACTCGCTCGGCACAGTGCTCTTACAGCCTACCGGGAACATCTCTTACAAAGGCCTGTGAAACGCAGTTTCTTTGCAGGTCTGATCTGGCTGAAGTAGAACTTCTGCCGTGGGTGTGCCACATTGCCCTAGAGCTGAAAGGCACAACGTGCAGGCTTCTTAACAAAGGGCGAGTTGGGCCCCACAGCATCTTGCTTCCAGCTCTTTGGGAAGCTGAGAAACAACTCGCTCTGCACAGTGCTCTTACAGCCTACCGGGAACATCTCTTACAAAGGCCTGTGAAACGCAGTTTCTTTGCAGGCCTGATCTGGCTGAAGTAGAACTTCTGCCCTGGGTGTGCCACATTGCAGTAGAGCTGAAAGGCACAACGTGCAGGCTTCTTACCAAAGGGCGAATTGGGCCCGAGAGCATCTTGCTTCCAGCACTTTGGGAAGCTAAGAAACAACTCGCTCTGCACAGTGCTCTTACAGCCTACCGGGAACATCTCTTACAAAGGCATGGGAAACGCAGTTTCTTTGCAGGCCTGATCTGGCTGAAGTAGAACTTCTGCCCTGGGTGTGCCACATTGCCCTAGAGCTGAAAGGCACAACGTGCAGGCTTCTTAACAAAGGGCGAGTTGGGCCCCAGAGCATCTTGCTTCCAGCTCTTTGGGAAGCTAAGAAACAACTCGCTCTGCACAGTGCTCTTACAGCCTACCGGGAACATCTCTTACAAAGGCATGGGAAACGCAGTTTCTTTGCAGGCCTGATCTGGCTGAAGTAGAACTTCTGAGCTGGGTGTGCCACTTTGCCCTAGAGCTGAAAGGCACAACGTGCAGGCTTCTTAACAAAGGGCGAGTTGGGCCCCAGAGCATCTTGCTTCCAACTCTTTGGGAAGCTAAGAAACAACTCGCTCTGCACAGTGCTCTTACTGCCTACCGGGAACATCTCTTACAAAGGCCTGTGAAACACAGTTTCTTTACATGCCTGATCTGGCTGAAGTAGAATTTCTGCCCTGGGTGTGCCACATTGCCCTAGAGCTGAAAGGCACAACGTGCAGGCTTCTTAACAAAGGGCGAGTTGGGCCCCACAGCATCTTACTTCCAGCTCTTTGGGAAGCTAAGAAACAACTCGCTCTGCACAGTGCTCTTACAGGCTATCGGGAACATGTCTTACACAGGCCTGTGAAACACAGTTTCTTTGCAGGCCTGCTCTGGCTGAAGTAGAGCTTCTGAGCTGGGTGTGCTACTTTGCCCTAGAGCTGAAAGGCACAACGTGCAGGCTTCTTAACAAAGGGCGAGTTGGGCCCCAGAGCATCTTGCTTCCAGCTCTTTGGGAAGCTAAGAAACAACTCGCTCTGCACTGTGCTCTTTCAGCCTACCGGGAACATCTCTTACAAAGGCCTGTGAAACGCAGTTTCTTTGCAGGCCTGATCTGGCTGAAGTAGAACTTCTGCCCTGGGTGTGCCACATTGCCCTAGAGCTGAAAGGCACAACGTGCAGGCTTCTTAACAAAGGGCGAGTTGGGCCCCACAGCATCTTGCGTCCAGCTCTTTGGGAAGCTAAGAAACAACTCGCTCATCACAGTTCCCTTACAGCCTACCGGGAACATCTCTTACAAAGGCCTGTGAAACGCAGTTTCTTTGCAGGCCTGATCTGACTGAAGTAGAACTTCTGCCCTGGGTGTGCCACATTGCCCTAGAGCTGAAAGGCACAACGTGCAGCCTTCTTAACGAAGGGCGAGTTGGGCCCCAGAGCATATTGCTTCCAGCTCTTTGGGAAGGTAAGAAACACCTCGCTCTGCACAGTGCTCTTACAGCCTACCGGGAACATCTCTTACAAAGGCCTGTTAAACGCAGTTTCTTTGCAGGCCTGATCTGGCTGAAGTAGAACTTCTGCCCTGGGTGTGCCACATTGCCCTAGAGCTGAAAGACACAACGTGCAGGCGTCTTACCAAAGGGCGAGTTGGGCCCCAGAGCATCTTGCTTCCAGCTCTTTGGGAAGCTAAGAAACAATTCACTCTGCACACTGCTCTTACAGCCTACCGGGAACATATCTTACAAAGGCCTGTGAAACGCAGTTTCTTTGCAGGCCTGATCTGGCTGAAGTAGAACTTCTGCCGTGGGTGTGCCACATTGCCCTAGAGCTGAAAGGCACAACGTGCAGGCTTCTTAACAAAGGGCGAGTTGGGCCCCAGAGCATCTTGCTTCGAGCTGTTTGGGAAGCTAAGAAACAACTCGCTCTGCACAGTGCTCTTACAGCCTACCGGGAACATCTCTTACAAAGGCCTGTGAAACGCAGTTTCTTTGCAGGCCTGCTCTGGCTGAAGTAGAACTTCTGAGCTGGGTGTGCCACATTGCCCTAGAGCTGAAAGGCACAACGTGCAGGCTTCTTAACAAAGGACGAGTTGGGCCCCAGAGCATCTTGCCTCCAGCTCTTTGGGAAGCTAAGAAACAACTCGCTCTGCACAGTGCTCTTACAGCCTACTGGGAATATCTCTTACAAAGGCCTGTGAAACGCACTTTCTTTGCAGGCCTGCTCTGGCTGAAGTAGAACTTCTGCCCTGGGTGTGCCACATTGCCCTAGAGCTGAAAGGCACAACGTGCAGGCTTCTTAACAAAGGGCGAGTTGGACCCCAGAGCATCTTGCTTCCAGCTCTTTGGGAAGCTAAGAAACAACTCGCTCCGCACAGTGCTCTTACAGACTACCGGGAACATCTGTTACAAAGGCCTGTGAAATGCAGTTTTTTGCAGGCCTGATCTGGCTGAAGTAGAACTTCTGCCCTGGGTGTGCCACATTGTCCTAGAGCTTAAAGGCACAACGTGCAGGCTTCTTAACAAAGGGCGAGTTGGGCCCCAGAGCATCTTGCTTCCAGCTCTTTGGGAATCTAAGAAACAACTCGCTCTACACAGTGCTCTTACAGCCTACCGGGAACATCTCTTACAAAGGCCTGTGAAACGCAGTTTCTTTGCAGGCCTGATCTGGATGAAGTAGAACTTCTGCCCTGCGTGTGCCACATTGCCGTAGAGCTGAAAGGCACAACGTGCAGGCTTCTTAACAAAGGGCGAGTTGGGCCCCACAGCATCTTGCTTCCAGCTCTACGGGAAGCTGAGAAACAACTCGCTCTGCACACTGCTCTTACAGCCTACCGGGAACATCTCTTACAAAGGCCTGTGAAACGCAGTTTCTTTGCAGGCCTGATCTTGCTGAAGTAGAACTTCTGCCCTGGGTGTGCCACATTGCCCTAGAGCTGAAAGGAACAACGTGCAGGCTCCTTAACAAAGGGCGAGTTGGGCCCCAGAGCATCTTGCTTCGAGCTGTTTGGGAAGCTAAGAAACAACTTGCTCTGCACAGTGCTCTTACAGCCTACCGGGAACATCTCTTACAAAGGCCTGTGAAACGCAGTTTCTTTGCAGGCCTGATCTGGCTGAAGTAGAACTTCTGTCCTGGGTGTGCCACATTGCCCTAGAGCTGAAAGGCACAACGTGCAGGCTTCTTAACAAAGGGCGAGTAGGGACCCAGAGCATCTTTCTTCCAGCTCTTTAGGAAGCTAAGAAACAACTCGCTCTGCACACTGCTCTTACAGCCTACCGGGAACATCTCTTACAAAGGCCTGTGAAACGCAGTTTCTTTGCAGGCCTGATCTGGCTGAAGTAGAACTTCTGCCCTGGGTGTGCCACATTGCCCTAGAGCTGAAAGGCACAACGTGCAGGCTTCTTAACAAAGGGCGAGTAGGGACCCAGAGCGTCTTTCTTCCAGCTCTTTAGGAAGCTAAGAAACAGCTCGCTCTGCACACTGCTCTTACAGCCTACCGGGAACATCTCTTACAAAGGCCTGTGAAACGCAGTTTCTTTGCAGGCCTGATCTGGCTGAAGTTGAACTTCTGCCCTGGGTGTGCCACATTGCCCTAGAGCTGAAAGGCACAACGTGCAGGCTTCTTAACAAAGGGCGAGTTGGGCCCCAGAGCATCTTGCTTCCAGCTCTTTGGGAAGCTAAGAAACAACTCGCTCTACACAGTGCTCTTACAGCCTACCGGGAACATCTCTTACAAAGGCCTGTGAAACGCAGTTTCTTTGCAGGCCTGATCTGGCTGAAGTAGAACTTCTGCTCTGGGTGTGCCACATTGCCCTAGAGCTGAAAGGCACAACGTGCAGGCTTCTTAACAAAGGGTGAGTTGGGCCCAGATTATCTTGCTTCCAGCTCTTGGGAAGCTAAGAAACAACTCGCTCATCACAGTTCTCTTACAGCCTACCGGGAACATCTCTTACAAAGGCCTGTGAAACGCAGTTTCTTTGCAGGCCTGATCTGGCTGAAGTAGAACTTCTGCCCTGGGTGTGCCACATTGCCCTAGAGCTGAAAGGCACAACGTGCAGGCTTCTTAACAAAGGGCGAGTTGGGCCCCAGAGCATCTTGCTTCCAGCTCTTTGGGAAGCTTATAAACAACTCGCTCTGCACAGTGCTCTTACAGCCTACCGGGAACATCTCTTACAAAGGCCTGTGAAACGCAGTTTCTTTGCAGGCCTGATATGGCTGAAGTAGAACTTCTTCCCTGGGTTTGCCACATTGCCCTAGAGCTGTAAGGCACAACGTGCAGGCTTCTTAACAAAGGGCGAGTTGGGCCCCAGAGCATCTTGCTTCCAGCTCTTTGGGAAGGTAAGAAACAACTCGCTCTGCACAGTGCTCTTACAGCCTACCGGGAACATCTCTTACAAAGGCCTGTGAAACGCACTTACTTTTCAGGCCTCATCTGGCTGAAGTAGAACTTGTGCCCTGGGTGTGCCACATTGCCCTAGAGCTGAAAGGCACAACGTGCAGGCTTCTTAACAAAGGGCGAGTTGGGCCCCAGAGCATCTTGCTTCCAGCTCTTTGGGAAGCTAAGAAACAACTCGCTCTGCACAGTGCTCTTACAGCCTACCGAGATCATCTCTTCCAAAGGCCTGTGAAACGCAGTTTCTTTGCAGGCCTGATCTGGCTGAAGTAGAACTTCTGCCCTGGGTGTGCCACATTGCCCTAGAGCTGAAAGGCACAACATGCAGGCTTGTTAACAAAGGGCGAGTTGGGCCCCACAGCATCTTGCTTCCAGCTCTTTGGGAAGCTAAGAAACAACTCGCTCTGCACAGTGCTCTTACAGCCTACCGGGAACTTCTCTTGCAAAGGCCTGTGAAACGCAGTTTCTTTGCAGGCCTGATCTGACTGAAGTAGAACTTCTGCCCTGGGTGTGCCACATTGCCCTAGAGCTGAAAGGCACAAAGTGCAGGCTTCTTAACAAAGGGCGAGTTGGGCCCCAGAGCATCTTGCTTCCAGCTCTTTGGGAAGCTAAGAAACAACTCGCTCCGCACAGTGCTCTTACAGCCTACTTGGAACATCTCTTACATAGGCCTGTGAAACGCACTTTCTTTGCAGGCCTGATCTGGCTGAAGTGGAGCTTCTGCCCTGGGTGTGCCACATTGCCCTAGAGCTGAAAGGCACAACGTGCAGGCTTCTTACCAAAGGGCGAATAGGACCCCAGAGCATCTTGCTTCCAGCTCTTTGGGAAGCTAACAAACAACTCGCTCTGCACAGTGCTCTTACAGCCTACCGGGAACATCTCTTACAAAGGCCTGTGAAACGCAGTTTCTTTGCAGGCCTGATCTGGCTGAAGTAGAACTTCTGCCCTGGGTGTGCCACATTGCAGTAGAGCTGAAAGGAACAACGTGCAGGCTTCTTAACAAAGGGAGAGTTGGGCCCCACAGCATATTGCTTCAAGCTCTTTGGGAAGCTAAGAAACAACTCGCTATGCACACTGCTCTTACAGCCGACCGAGAACATCTCTTACAAAGGCCTGTGAAATGCAGTTTCTTTGCAGGCCTGATCTGGCTGAAGTAGAACTTCTGCCGTGGGTGTGCCACATTGCCCTAGAACTGAAAGGCACAACGTGCAGGCTTCTTAACAAAGGGCGAGTTGGGCCCCAGAGCATCTTGCTTCCAGCTCTTTGGGAAGCTAAGAAACAACTCGCTCTGCACAGTGCTCTTACAGCCTACCGGCAACATCTCTTACAGAGGACTGTGAAACGCAGTTTCTTTGCAGGCCTGATCTGGCTGAAGTAGAACTTCTGCCCTGGGTGTGCCACATTGCCCTAGAGCTGAAAGGCACAACGTGCAGGCTTCTTAACAAAGGGCGAGTTGGGCCCCACAGCATATTGCTTCAAGCTCTTTGCGAAGCTAAGAAACAACTCGCTATGCACACTGCTCTTACAGCCTACCAAGAACATCTCTTACAAAGGCCTGTGAAATGCAGTTTCTTTGCAGGCCTGATCTGGCTGAAGTAGAACTTCTGCCCTGGGTGTGCCACATTGCCCTAGAGCTGAAAGGCATAACGTGCAGGCTTCTTAACAAAGGGCGAGTTGGGCCCCACAGCATCTTGCTTCCAGCTCTTTGGGAAGCTGAGAAACAACTCGCTCTGCACAGTGCTCTTACAGCCTACCGGGAACATCTCTTACAAAGGCCTGTGAAATGCAGTTTCTTTGCAGGCCTGATCTGGCTGAAGTAGAACTTCTGCCCTGGGTGTGCCACATTGCCCTAGAGCTGAAAGGCACAACGTGCAGGCTTCTTAACAAAGGGCGAGTTGGGCCCCACAGCAGCTTGCCTCCAGCTCTTTGGGAAGCTAAGAAAGAACTCGCTCTGCACAGTGCTCTTACAGCCTACTGGGAACATCTCTTACAAAGGCCTGTGAAACGCAGTTTCTTTGCAGGCCTGATGTGGCTGAAGTAGAACTTCTGCCCTGGGTGTGCCACATTGCCCTAGAGCTGAAAGGCACAACGTGTAGGCTTCTTAACAAAGGGCGAGTTGGGCCCCAGAGCATCTTGCTTCCAGCTCTTTGGGAAGCTAAGAAACAACTCGCTCTGCACAGTGCTCTTACAGCCTACCGAGAACATCTCTTACAAAGGCCTGTGAAACGCAGTTTCTTTGCAGGCCTGATCTGGCTGAAGTAGAAATTCTGACCTGGGTGT
Source organism: Equus przewalskii (assembly GCF_037783145.1). Lineage (NCBI taxonomy): Eukaryota > Metazoa > Chordata > Mammalia > Perissodactyla > Equidae > Equus > Equus przewalskii. Next base: position 7,022 of record NW_027227346.1, on the reverse strand, counting down.
GAAACATTGCCCTAGAGCTGAAAGGCACAACGTGCAGGCTTCTTAACAAAGAGCGAGTTGGGCCCCAGAGCATTTTGCTTCCAGCTCTTTGGGAAGCTAAGAAACAACTCGCTCTGCACAGTGCTCTTACAGCCTACCGGGAACATCTCTTACAAAGGCCAGTGAAACGCAGTTTCTTGGCAGGCCTGATCTGGCTGAAGCAGAACTTCTGCCCTGGGTGTGCCACATTGACCTAGAGCTGAAAGGCACAACGTGCAGGCTTCTTAACAAAGGGCGAGTTGGGCCCAGAGCATCTTGCTTCCAGCTCTTTGGGAAGCTAAGAAACAACTCGCTCTGCACAGTGCTCCTACAGCCTACCGGGAACATCTCTTACAAAGGCCTGTGAAACTCAGTTTCTTTGCAGGCCTGATCTGGCTGAAGTAGAACTTCTGCCCTGGGTGTGCCACATTGCCCTGGACCTGAAAGGCACAACGTGCAGGCTTCTTAACAAAGGGCGAGTTGGGCCCCAGAGCATCTTGCTTCCAGCTCTTTGGGAATCTAAGAAACAACTCGCTCTGCACACTGCTCTTACAGCCTACCGGGAACATCTCATACAAAGGCCTGTGAAAGGCAGTTTCTTGGCAGGCCTGATCTGGCTGAAGTAGAACTTCTGCCCAGGGTGTGCCACATTGCCCTAGAGCTGAAAGGCACAACGTGCAGGCTTCTTAACAAAGGGCGAGTTGGGTCCCACAGCATATTGCTTCCAGCTCTTTGGGAAGCTAAGAAACAACTCGCTCTGCACAGTGCTCTTACAGCCTACCGGGAACATCTCTTACAAAGGCCTGTGAAACGCAGTTTCTTTGCAGGCCTGATCTGGCTGAAGTAGAACTTCTGCCCTGGGTGTGCCACATTGCCCTAGAGCTGAAAGGCACAACGTGCAGGCTTCTTAACAAAGGGCGAGTTGGGCCCCACAGCATCTTGCTTCCAGCTCTTTGGGAAGCTAAGAAACAACTCGCTCTGCACAGTGCTCTTACAGCCTACCGGGAACATCTCTTACAAAGGCCTGTGAAACGCAGTTTCTTTGCAGGCCTGCTCTGGCTGAAGTAGAACTTCTGAGCTGGGTGTGCCACATTGCCCTAGAGCTGAAAGGCACAACGTGCAGGTTTCTTAACAAAGGGCGAGTTGGGCCCCAGAGCATCTTGCCTCCAGCTCTTTGGGAAGCTAAGAAAGAACTCGCTCTGCACAGTGCTCTTACAGCCTACCGGGAACATCTCTTACAAAGGCCTGTGAAACGCAGTTTCTTTGCAGGCCTGATCTGGCTGAAGTAGAACTTCTGCCCTGGGTGTGCCACATTGCCCTAGAGCTGAAAGGCACAAAGTGCAGGCTTCTTAACCAAGGGCGAGTTGGGCCCCAGAGCATCTTGCTTCCAGCTCTTTGGGAAGCTAAGAAACAACTCGCTCTGCACAGTGCTCTTACAGCCTACCGGGAACATCTCTTACAAAGGGCTGTGAAATACAGTTTCTTTGCAGGCCTAATCTGGCTGAAGTAGAACTTCTGACCTCGGTGTGCCACATTGCCCTAGAGCTGAAAGGCACAACGTGAAGGCTCCTTAACAAAGGGCGAGTTGGGCGCCAGAGCATCTTTCTTCCAGCTCTTTGGGAAGCTAAGAAAGAACTCGCTCTGCACAGTGCTCTTACAGCCTACCGGGAACATCTCTTACAAAGGCCTGTGAAACGCAGTTTCTTTGCAGGCCTGATCTGGCTGAAGTAGAACTTCTGCCCTGGGTGTGCCACATTACCCTAGAGCTGAAAGGCACAACGTGCAGGCTTCTTAAGACAGGGCGTGTTGGGCCCCAGAGCATCTTGCTTCCAGCTCTTTGCGAAGCTAAGAAACAACTCGCTCTGCACAGTGCTCTTACAGACTACCGGGAACATCTCTTACAAAGGCCTGTGAAACGCAGTTTCTTGGCAGGGCTTATCTGGCTGAAGTAGAACTTCTGCCCTGGGTGTGCCACATTGTCCTAGAGCTGAAAGGCACAACGTGCAGGCTTCTTAACAAAGGGCGAGTTGGGCCCCAGAGCATCTTGCTTCCAGCTCTTGGGGAAGCTAAGAAACAACTCGCTCTGCACAGTGCTCTTACAGCCTACCGGGAACATCTCTTACAAAGGCCTGTGAAACGCAGTTTCTTTGCAGGCCTGCTCTGGCTGAAGTAGAACTTCTGAGCTGGGTGTGCCACTTTCCCTAGAGCTAAAAGGCACAACGTGCAGGCTTCTTAACAAAGGGCGAGTTGGGCCCCAGAGCATCTTGCTTCCAGCTCTTTGGGAAGCTAAGAAACAACTCGCTCTGCACAGTGCTCTTACATCCTACCGGGAACATCTCTTACAAAGGCCTGTGAAACGCAGTTTCTTTGCAGGCCTGATCTGACTGAAGTAGAACTTCTACCCTGGGTGTGCCACATTGCCTTAGAGCTGAAAGGCACAACGTGCAGGCTTCTTAACAAAGGGCGAGTTGGGCCCCAGAGCATCTTGCTTCCAGCTCTTTGGGAAGCTAAGAAACAACTCGCTCTGCACAGTGCTCTTAAAGCCTACTGGGAACATCTCTTACAAAGGCCTGTGAAACGCAGTTTCATTGCAGGCCTGATCTGGCTGAAGTAGAACTTCTGCCCAGGGTGTGCCACATTGCCCTAGAGCTGAAAGGCACAACGTGCAGGCTTCTTAACAAAGGGCGAGTTGGGTCCCACAGCATATTGCTTATAGCTCTTTGGGAAGCTAAGAAACAACTCGCTCTGCACAGTGCTCTTACAGCCTACCGGGAACATCTCTTACAAAGGCCTGTGAAACGCAGTTTCTTTGCAGGCCTGATCTGGATGAAGTATAACTTCTGCCCTGGGTGTGGCACCTAGCCCTAGAGTTGAAAGGCACAACGTGCAGGCTTCTTAACAAAGGGCGAGTTGGGCCCCACAGCATCTTGCTTCCAGCTCTTTGGGAAGCTAAGAAACAACTCGCTCTGCACAGTGCTCTTACAGCCTACCGGGAACATCTCTTACAAAGGCCTGTGAAACGCAGTTTCTTTGCAGGCCTGCTCTGGCTGAAGTAGAACTTCTGAGCTGGGTGTGCCGCAATGCCCTAGAGCTGAAAGGCACAACATGCAGGCTTCTTAAAAAAGGGCGAGTTGGGCCCCAGAGCATCTTGCCTCCAGCTCTTTGGGAAGCTAAGAAAGAACTCGCTCTGCACAGTGCTCTTACAGCCTACCGGCAACATCTCTTACAAAGGCCTGTGAAACGCAGTTTCTTGGCAGGCCTGATCTGGCTGAAGTCGAACTTCTGCCCTGGGTGTGCCACATTGCCCTAGAGCTGAAAGGCACAACGTGCAGGCTTCTTAACAAAGGGCAAGTTGGGCCCAGAGCATCTTGCTTCCAGCTCTTGGGAAGCTAAGAAACAACTCGCTCTGCACAGTGCTCTTACAGCCTACCGGGAACATCTCTTACAAAGGCCTGTGAAACACAGTTTCTTTGCAGGCCTAATCTGGCTGAAGTAGAACTTCTGACCTCGGTGTGCCACATTGCCCTAGAGCTGAAAGGCACAACGTGAAGGCTCCTTAACAAAGGGCGAGTTGGGCGCCAGAGCATCTTTCTTCCAGCTATTTGGGAAGCTAAGAAAGAACTCGCTCTGCACAGTGCTCTTACAGCCTAACGGGAACATCACTTACAAAGGCTGTGAAACGCAGTTTCTTTGCAGGCCTAATCTGGCTGAAGTAGAACTTCTCCCCTCGGTATGCCACATTGCCCTAGAGCTGAAAGGCACAACGTGCAGGCTTCTTAACAAAGGGCGAGTTGGGCGCCAGAGCATCTTGCTTCCAGCTCTTTGGGAAGCTGAGAAACAACTCGCTCTGCACAGTGCTTTTACAGCCTACCGGGAACATCTCTTACAAATGCCCGTGAAACGCAGTTTCTTTGCAGGCCTGATCTGGCTGAAGTAGAACTTCTTCCCTGGGTGTGCCACATTGTACTAGAGCTGAAAGGCACAAGGTGCAGGCTTCTTAACAAAGGGCGAGTTGGACCCCACAGTATCTTGCTTCCAGCTCTTTGGGAAGCTAAGAAACAACTCGCTCTGCACAGTGCTCTTACAGCCTACCGGGAACATCTCTTACAAAGGCCTGTGAAACGCAGTTTCTTTGCAGGCCTGATCTGGCTGAAGTAGAACTTCTGCTCTGGGTGTGCCACATTGCCCTAGAGCTGAAAGGCACAACGTGCCGGCTTCTTAACAAAGGGCGAGTTGGGCCCCAGTGCATCTTGCTTCCAGCTCTTTGGGAAGCTAAGAAACAACTCGCTCTGCACAGTGCTCTTACAGCCTACCGGGAACATCTCTTACAAAGTCCTGTGAAACGCAGTTTCTTGGCAGGCCTGATCTGGCTGAAGTTGAACTTCTACCCTCGGTGTGCCACATTGCCCTAGAGCTGAAAGGCACAATGTGCAGGCTTCTTAACAAAGGGCGAGTTGGGCCCCAGAGCATCTTGCTTCCAGCTCTTTGGGAAGCTAAGAAACAACTCGCTCTGCACAGTGCTCTTACAGCCTACCGGGAACATCTCTTACAAAGGCCTGTGAAACTCAGTTTCTTTGCAGGCCTGATGTGGCTGAAGTAGAACTTCTGCTCTCGGTGTGGCACATTGCCCTAGACCTGAAAGGCACAACGTGCAGGCTTCTTAACAAAGGGCGAGTTGGGCCACAGAGCATCCTGCTTCGAGCTCTTTGGGAAGCTAAGAAGAAACTCGCTCTGCACAGTGCTCTTACAGCCTACCGTGAACATCTCTTATAAAGGCCTGTAAAACGCAGTTTCTTTGGAGGCCTGATCTGGCTGAAGTAGAACTTCTGCTCTGGGTGTGCCAGATTGCCCTAGAGCTGAAAGCTGCAACGTGCTGTCTCCTTTCCAAAGGGCGAGTTTGGCCCCAGAGCATCTTGCTTTCGGCTCATTGGGAAGCTAAGAAGCAACTCGCTCTGCACAGTGCTCTTACAGCCTACCGGGAACATCTCTTACAAAGGCCTGTGAAACGCAGTTTCTTTGTAGGCCTGATCTGACTGAAGTAGAACTTCTTCTCTGGGTGTGCTACATTGCTCAGAGCTGAAAGGCACAACGTGCAGGCTTCTTAACAAAGGGCGAGTTGGGCCCCAGAGCATCTTGCTTCCAGCTCTTTGGGAAGCTAAGAAGCAGCTCGCTCTGCACAGTGCTCTTACAGCCTACCGGGAAAATCTCTTACAAAGACCTGTGAAACGCAGTTTCTTTGCAGGCCTGATCTGGCTGAAGTAGAACTTCTGCCCTGGGTGTGCCACATTGCCCTAGAGCTGAAAGGCAAAACGTGCAGGCTTCTTAACAAAGGGCGAGTTGGTCCCAGAGCATCTTGCTTCCAGCTCTTGGGAAGCTAAGAAACAACTCGCTCTTAACAGTGCTCTTACAGCATACCCTAAACATCTCTTACAAAGGACTGTGAAACGCAGTTTCTTTGCAGACCTAATCTGGCTGAAGTAGAACTTCTGTCCTCGGTTTGCCACATTGCCCTAGAGCTGAAAGGCACAACGTGCAGGCTTCTTAACAAAGGGCGAGTTGGGCGCAAGAGCATCTTGCTTTCAGCTCTTTGGGAAGCTAAGAAACAACTCGCTCTGCACAGTGCTCTTACAGCCTAACGGGAACATCTCTTACAAAGGCCTGTGAAAGGCAGTTTCTTTGCAGGCCTGATCTGGCTGAAGTAGAACTTCTTCCCTGGGTGTGCCACATTGCCCTAGAGCTGAAAGGCACAACGTGCAGGCTTCTTAACAAAGGGCGTGTTCGGCTCCAGTGCATCTTGCTTCCAGCTCTTTGGGAATCTAAGAAAGAACTCGCTCTGCACAGTGCTCTTACAGCCTACCAGGAACATCTCTTACAAAGGCCTGTGAAACGCAGTTTCTTTGCAGGCCTGATCTGGCTGAAGTAGAAATTCTGCTCTGGGTGTGCCACATTGCACTAGAGCAGAAAGGCACAACGTGCAGGCTTCTTAACAAAGGGCGAGTTGGGCCCCAGTGCATCTTGCTTCCAGCTCTTTGGGAAGCTAAGAAACAACTCGCTCTGCAGAGTGCTATTACAGCCTACCGGGAACATCTCTTACAAAGGCCTGTGAAACGCAGTTTCTTGGCAGGCCTGATCTGTCTGAAGTAGAACTTCTGCCCTGGGTGTGCCACATTGCCCTAGAGCTGAAAGGCACAACATGCAGGCTTCTTAACAAAGGGCGAGTTGGGCCCAGAGCATCTTGCTTCCAGCTCTTGGGAATCTAAGAAACAACTCGCTCTGCACAGTGCTCTTACAGCCTACCGGGAACATCTCTTACAAAGGCCTGTGAAACGCAGTTTCTTTGCAGGCCTAATCTGTCTGAAGTAGAACTTCTGCCCTCTGTGTGCCACATTGCCCTAGAGCTGAAAGGCACAACGTGCAGGCTTCTTAACAAAGGGCGAGTTGGGCGCCAGAGCATCTTGCTTCCAGCTCTTTGGGAAGCTGAGAAACAACTCGCTCTGCACAGTGCTCTTACAGCCTACCGGGAACATCTCTTACAAAGGCCTGTGAAATGCAGTTTCTTTGCAGGCCTGATCTGGCTGAAGTAGAACTTCTGCCGTGGGTGTGCCACATTGCCCTAGAGCTGAAAGGCACAACGTGCAGGCTTCTTAACAAAGGGCGAGTTGGGCCCCAGAGCATCTTGCTTCCAGCTCTTTGGGAAGCTGAGAAACAACTCGCTCTGCACAGTGCTCTTACAGCCTATCGGCAACATCTCTTACAGAGGCCTGTGAAACGCAGTTTCTTTGCAGGCCTGATCTGGCTGAAGTAGAACTTCTGCTCTGGGTGTGCCACATTGCCCTAGAGCTGAAAGGCACAACGTGCAGGCTTCTTAACAAAGGGTGAGTTGGGCCCAGAGTATCTTGCTTCCAGCTCTTGGGAAGCTAAGAAACAACTCGCTCTACACAGTGCTCTTACAGCCTACCGGGAACATCTCTTACAAAGGCCTGTGAAACGCAGTTTCTTTGCAC